>NC_089874.1:136842500-137142500 GCF_040182565.1 Anser cygnoides | reverse complement strand
AGATAACAGACTGCTTTTAACAGAGAATTGCTAGTATTTCTAGGAGTCTCATTTTGATAAAGCAAAATGGAAACCTAAAGACATCATTTTAAAAATCAAGCAGAAAAGGGTCGTCTGACTGCTCGTGTGTAGTTCTACCAGCAAGTTTATTTTATTTTGAAATAAATCACAGTATTGGAAGCACTGATTTTAAAAATTAATCAGAATTACACTTCACAAAGCAGTTCATCTTGAGAACTATTTCTAGAACATTCTAAAATGTTTTCATATTTCAGCATCTATTAGCCAGCAACATTCTCCTATCTAGAAACACTGCAATGCAATGGCAAATGTTTGAAAAAGAGAATAAAAATCTAGAGAGAAAAATGGCCACAAAGCCAACTTTTTGCTGACAAAGACAAGTTTAGCTTCCTAAACTGGGAGAAAATGTAGGGGAGAGAGGGAGGATGAAGTATATGAAACACCTATAGCCAAAAGCTAAGTCAACCTACTTTCCAGCCAAAAAACAAACCTTGAAACTTAAGGTCAACATTACACACAGATGGCAGAGTACTAAAACCAAAAAGCCCCAAACCAAAGTTAAACAATACCTACTTCTCCACGACACACGTGCGTGGTTGTATTTCAAAAAATTTATAGTCAAATGGGCAATACACTCGCTGATTGCATAGGGAGTAATCAATCAGCAGTACAGTGAAATGAGTAGAAAATGATAATACAGCAAACAAATGGACAAATGGGGAGAAAAATAAAGGAGAAGATTTAACTGTTCAAATGGAATAGGAAAACCAGATGTATACAAGTATAACAGATACCAAACAGCAGCAGTTGTGAACACAAACACTTAAGGATGCATACTGTTCAGAAAAGAAAAATGGGTTTGGTCTACATGTCCCTAATGCTACAAAAAAATGAAGTCTTAATGAGAACTGTATTATTTAGGAATATTTTAAATTGAAGTAAGTTAGCAGCATGTATTCTTCGATCTTTAACAATAGTGCCCAATTGTTCTAGGACATGAAAGCTAGAATTCCTGAGTCAGCTATTCACTGACCAAGTAATGCTTTAGACACTTTTGGCAAGTAATAAAAACACAACAAAGGGCACACTGTAAAACCAAAAACCACCACAAACAAGGAAAAATCTCTAAAGAACCATAAAAACACCACAAACACACACCAGCCTTGGATAAAGTGATTACGAATTGATTTCGTTTAAATCAACAGAGGAACAAAGTAACTCATTAACGCATTAGAAACATGATAAGCTAACTGGGCTGGTTATGCTTTTTTTTTTTTTTTTTGCAATCTGCATTTTTTTGGGATACCCACTTCTTAAAACGTACTGTTTTTCATCTAAAGTGTCCTATACATAATTTGTTATGAGCCACTGAAGAAGGTATATACTGCTCTTTATTTTACAGGTAAGAAAAGCAGAGGCCAAGGAGTGAAGCTAGTTGTTTGAGGCCACAGTTAGCGAGCTTCATTGTTGTCTAATTCTTTGTGGGGTGAGAGTTTAGGTCTTTTTCATCCACAGCACTACTTGTGTAAGCTACAAAAGCATTTTAAATAGGATCATTAAAGAAAGACTACTGATTCATAATCTAGCTTGTAGAAAGAAAAGATCTGGACAAGATGGCAAGAAAAGCTTACCTGATCAACAATGGAAAGATGTCGAGCTTCTTCTAGTTTTGTATGTAGAATGGGGTTTGGATGTACAGCTTCAGGAGACAAATATGGCCTGTATCCAGACAGCAGGTATGAAAGACAAATTCCTGAAGGTCCATTTCCTATTAAAGAAAGAAGTAGCTGTTTTAGAAACTTTAGGTTACTGACAGTTTTACTAAGTCATCCAATAAGCAGCAACAACATTTCAGTAAAGTAGTATAATGCAATACGATTTGATTGAAAGCAGCTTACAATCTTCACAGGAAAGTAAAGCCTGCCACAGCAATTTCCTCCAAATAAGCCAAGCACAATCTTTTTCAGGTAAGAAATATATGTATGACTATTTTACACTATCAAAAAAATGCACATAAAGTGATTTAATAATTCAGTATGTCAGATTCACTGTTCCTGTGTGAAAATGATCTGGAAGATGGAAGAGATCTGCTCTACATGTCAATCACAGTAATATCCGAGTATTGCTACCACCTTACAACTTTGTGTTCCCACTTACACTACATACTGTAAGACACAAAACAAAGACAACCTGGAGTATGTGCTCTTTAGGTCTACCCATAAAATAAAAGGAAGAAAAAAGCAGAAAGCTGAAGACAGTGCAAGTCAGCATGAGAAACTATATATACAACATAATAAGGTAAAAACATAGTAGATGTGGTAAAGTACAAGAAATGTTTAAAACCACATTCAGCCATATGTTTAACAGCAACAATATAAATTCAAACTTTCTATATCCACTTTGTTTTATAGCTTTTTACAATTAATTTATGTGAATTATTGTAATTTTAATAGACTAACCTACTTTCAAATGGTTATTAAAGATGTGAAATGGATGGAACCAACATGTTACCATAAGTATTTCTATTTGTTTGACTAGTATTAGACAAAGCAGGGGATCATATTTTAACGTGCAAATATAGAAGTAATGTTCATGTTGCAAGGTCAAATATCCAAATCCAGGGAAAGCTAACATCAGAAAAGGATGTTTAAGTTCTGTAGAATAGCACAAGTGACTCTGTACTGCTTTTTCTATCGCTCCTCTTCCTCATTAACTGAATGAAAAGCACAGTGTTCTCCTAATGAGGCGCTATTCAGTATTTTGCATTTGTTTTTCATCTAGAGTGGCATGCATGGTATTTACTACACACTATTCAAATTCTAGGCTAAAGTTAGCAATTTATTCATGCTTTTATATAGCACTCATTGTTAGGATGCTAGTTTTTATTTCCTGTCATTCCAACTCTTGATCTCCAGAGTTCACCCTTTGCCTCCTGTTCCCCATTATCTCTGGGCACGTTGTTTCCACCTTCTGTTCCCAGTCCCACTTCTCCAATGCCTGTCTCCTCACTTGTCTGATTTTTCAGACCTCAAATTCCCCAACGGTTTGCACAGACCATGTTTTTTTACCTGTTCATTCCCAGTCTTCGTACATCAGATCTTTTTCCCTTCTTCACCAAGCTACACTCATCACCCTGGTCCCAAGTAGCAAGACATCCCATACTCGATTGCAACGCTGTGTAAGTACTGTCACAGCTATTGTCCATGAGAAGGCGGCTTACTAACAGGTGAAGTCAAAGGCTGATTCTTGTAATCAGCCTTCGGTGAAGATGTTTTTTCCATGGGCCTAGAACCTGCACAACTATGGGAGGCTGCAGGGTGCCCTAAAGGCTCTTACACCAATCTATTTTATGCACCAGTATATTGATGCAAAAATGCCTGTGCACTGTAAGAGCCGTAAGGCAAAGAAGGAAAGCTGTGGTTTTCCATCACAGGGATCTTCAAGCTGCAGTTTATTGTTATACACCTAAATTAAAAGCACACAATCAACTTCAAACTAATTGCATAGCCAGACTAATTGCTATTCAGATGAAAAATTAAGACTATATCATGTTTACACAATAATGATCAAAACCAGTGCAGAAGATGACAAAGTTTAGCACAGAATATACTCTAGATTTAGCGCTCTAGCATCAAATTCTAGAATTTCAGTCATTCAAATACAATTTACCAGTTTCTTCCCAATTTCTAGAACAAAAGAGATACAAGCCAGAAGCTATTTAAAATTATCAGAGTAGCTTAGTACTCTTTACAGAACTACAATACACTACACAGCACAAGTTTAAGAATCATATCTTAAACTGGTCATCATACAGGGGAGAAATGGGATGGTAAAGTTAAAGAGGGCAATAGAAGTCTTGTTCCACGATGAGGTTAATTTATTACACGTGCCATCTTTTTTCCTTCTAATGACTGAAATAGCACAACACAGATAGCACTAGGAAGCTCAAATAAGAACCATTTAACTCCAGCTCCACAGGAATAGCACGGAGAAGATTAAACCAGTAGAGACTGTTTGTGTGTATGGGGGACACATACACAACTCTGTGTTGTTCTACTACAATACTAAGACCCATTTAGATCCCTTCTAAGGCTTCTTCAGGCAACCAACTAACTTGAGATAGTAGGCTGCCATGGAGAAGATCAACCTGAGAAATTTCTCAAATGCATCTGTGAAAAAGCATTTGGGTAATGTATTTGTGTTTTTTTACACACACGCACTCACACCCCAAGCAGAAATAGTCAAGGCAGCTGTGTTTGGTACCAGCATATAGGAAAGCGTTCTAGACAAAATAAGTATTGAGCACAGGTATTTGCATAACTCGTATTTGCAAAACTAAACAGTGAAAACTGAGTCATTAGCCATATGGCAAACCTGTACTAAGGTTGATGAAATGCCAGGAAACTGTTGCTCTTCAACTATGATGCAGAACTCAGCAAGTGATTCACGTCTGTCACATCCACGTAAATGCGTTACATGAGCACTATTTTAAGCTGTCACAGAGAGCTCTGAGAACAGGCACTGTACAAACACCAGCCTTTCAAAGTTGAAGAGATTTACTGTGAACACATTATGTCGAAACATTATTCTCTGGAATCTCTGCTTGTTTGCAGGTACAATTCAAGCTGTTGGTTTGCTTCAGTCCCAACAGCTTTGAACTAGATTATTGAAAACCTCTTTTACTTCAGATCTTTTCTTTATCCTTTCATTGAGTCGTGGCAGTAAGGAGCTGGTGAACAGCTGTTGCTGAAAAACCTTGGCCCAATACAAGTCACCCTGGCAGTCTCAATTATGCTGCGTACCTAGGGAGCCTGCTCCACTCTGCTCTGCTGTCATTCAGCAAGATTTTACAAGTACAAGCCTTTAGCTATTTAATCAAGACCATGTGCATTGCTCTCAGCTGATTGAATTGACACAGATTCCATTTGGAAAAGATGGGACGATATTCAGATGTCAGTGATGGCTGCAACAGCAAAATGCAACTAACGAGCAAGGTTAGCATTTAACCAATACACAGCATACATTTCACATCATGCTTTTGACTGTTTGTGTGACTCCAGAAGTTTCTATCATTGCAACATCAACAGTCTCCATGCAACCCGATGTAGACATGGTATCATGTTAATCAAGCCCTGCATTATCAATGCTAGAATCAAAACAGTTCTTCTGTTAAGACTCATGTATCTGCTGCCAAATAACACAGCTCATTTTGCCAAGTCACCATCTGAATTAAAATACACTCCGGTAGCAAGACTTTTAATATAATTTGATGTCACCGTTAATCATAACAACTTTATTTCTCTAATGAACTTCTTCACTGTAAGTACGTTAAGCATTATTTATTTAATGATAAATGACTTCATGCAGCAGGTTTATAAAGGCAATGGCAGCGACACAATTTCAGGAGTTAAAAAAAACACTCACCTATTATTACTACAGGCAGAGTAAGGAGAGAGTCCCCAGGCAGAACAGTTTCTTCTATTAAAGGCATTCTTTTAATCTTCCTCCCAAGGCTGTCACCAAAATACTGGACGAAGGAATTCAAAAGCTGTCCTTCGGTTTCAGGGCCACTGTAATTTCTAATTAACAAGGACAGATGGAAGAAAACTAAAAATGAAACAGTTATACTCAGAACAATTTCTACAAAAATGAAGTTGCTTTTGACACTTTATTTGAAGAGCTATAGAGTTAATGAAAACAAGACTAAAACAGATATGTTTCATCCAATCTAAAAAATTTTACTCTTCAGCACAGCTTTTCTAACAGCAGATTTAAAATAAAAGTTTTACTTTCTCCCAGAAAGTCTACGGCAGGATAACAAAAGGGACAGATGGCTCCATGGAGACACAGATTTCCAATTCGGTTTACACAAAGCCAAAGTATAACCAACAAGCATTATTTTGATCCACCACGCAGAAAACCTCATTTCTCATTATCCTTATCAAAAGGGGAGGCATACACTGCCTCGCCAATTAACAACAGCAAGGCCAGCCAAAGACTGAAGGAGCAGCTGAGATACAACAGCAGCCATTCACACACCTTCCTACCTGCTGAGCAACATAGAAGACTTCACATCAACAAATTTGTGGAAAGGTAGAAGTGAGGCTACTTAGAGTCGGTAGCGATTCAAAAACGGAGAGAATTGAAATTCCTACAAACCCTAGATGCAGCCTATGGTGTTTTAAGCACTCTAAGAAAATCCTTTAACAAAAGGAATTATCTAACCATGAAGTTAACAAAAGGAATTACTATGCACCATTCAGGTCAGCTATTGTAGGACAGACTGTTTTCACCACTCGCCATTTCCTTAAGATTTGTCAGCTCTATGCAACATGGACTTGGGTTCCTCTCATAGTTCTTCACTCTAAACATGCTTCTATACTATGAAGACTTGTTTTAGATCATCTGCTGCTTATTTAGTAGCTCTTTCTCAATTCTTTCCAGGTCATTGAAGAAGCACACACTTCATCTGCTTAACTATAAAAGCAATGACAAATTAAAAATAATCTGTTATCGGCAGTTATTTTATTAAATCTTCAAAACACAGACTTAACTCCTTGGCTAAAAATACTGCAATCTACCAGCCTAAACAGTTTTAATAACAAATGTAAAGAAATTAACTTGAGTAAGAGTACTCTTACTTATTTCCTAAGAATCTACATATATTAAAGCCATTCTAGGATTTCAGGAATTATTTTCTACATGGGACCAAAAAGCAGAAGACATCAATCCAACTCCCACAGCCACGTAAATGACGTACTGCCTCAACTCCCACAGCACTGAAAGTTCTCTTATGTATTTCAAAAAGACCTTCCTCAATGGAAAAATGGAACTAAAGCTACAGAAAGCTGTACAGCAATAGCAGCACCGGCACACTGTTAATACAGCTCTGTGACGGTTACATTTGTTATGAATTGGGGAAGCTATTCTGAAGTTGTATTTATTTCTGAAGGCAGGTACTCTTTATCTGTATTTCCTGCACTACAGGAAAAAAAGTTTGCAAATTAGTGATTTGACTGAATTACCATCACACATTAGCTTGTCACGATAATAGAAATGCATAAAACACAAACTCCAAGTTAGATTAAAGTGAGAAGAAAGCAAAGAGAAGACATTTAATTATCATACTGCTTTTTTTCATCTTTTTTTACACATAGGTACAGGCAGACTGTATTATCTTCCAGCCTTTGCTCAAAGTTATCTGAGGTAACAGCATTCTGTGCTTTGCAAAAGAGAGGCTTACAGAGAGTAGGCATGCTTTAGTGCCATTTTAATATACCTTCCCTGCTAGATGGAAGCTAGAAACAAAAACACTTCAAAACCTCTCTTACAGGATGCATGTGCAGCTTTATAGGCTACCAAAGAATCTTTAACAATAAAAACACTGCTGCTTTGAAAGCTGGCCGCAAACTACCCGACAGGTTTAGTGAAGCTAACCTTGCTCAGAAATGCCTGCATACAACACGCAGTTCCTCAGCTATTGTGCCTACAAAGCAGCAGATGAAGCACTGCTGTCAGGCGCGTGTCCTTCCTTTGTAAGGACATCATACCCAAACCCGGTCAGATCCTGAGTTAGGAAGTTGCGAGTTATCGGTCCCTAAGCCTTGAACAGTGCAAGCCAGCAAGTACCAGAAGTTTTCGTATTTATAAAAATTCCTGGTAGGCAGCTTTGCAGTGGCGGGGATTTGGTGAAGATACCACTGCCTCTGGTCCTGCAGAGATGCAAGAGGGCACGGGGGTGAGTCAGTGCCAACGCCGGAGCTCGCTTCACCTTCTGGTAGCCTCACCACGTAACTGCAACAACTGCGTTACCGGGATTCTGCACCGCGTCGTCATTTTTGCTCTTTAGCGCTTTTCGGTTAATTACTTTTAATTGATAAGGGGAAAGAAACACATCAGGAGAAAATACATAGCATACATGTAAACACTCTTCTTCCTTTGAAATTAAAACGAATAAGCCTTTCAGCCGCCACACTTTACTGCAAGGTACAGCGCCAGAGGAGCCCTTTTCAGGGGGCACTCGTGCCGGACCCCAGCCCCCTGCGAACCCGTAGCAATAAACGCACAAACCGAGCATCCTGCGGCGGGCGGCTCACCGAAAACCCGTTACGAAAAAAAAATAAAAATAACCACCGTTCGGTCCCAAGCTCACGCTCCGCGGGGCGAATTTAACACCTCTAGGGTTATTATTTGATTTTTTTAATCAAACGACTGAAGAGAGCGCTGCCCACCGGCGGCACGAGCCCCGAGGCGGCAGCACCGAAGCGAAGCAGGAGCCGAGCCCCGGCCCCGGCCGAGCCCCAGAAGCCGCCCGGGGAGCGGGCAGCCCCCGGCCCCTCGCCCCACGAACCCCCCTCGGAGGCCGCCGCCCGCCCCCCGGCGCCCCTCACCTGACGGGACCGGCCAAGGAGCAGCGGCAGCACCACACGGGCATGGGGGGCGCCGGCGGGGCCCAGCGGCGGGGCTGCGGGGAGGCGCCGGTCCGCGGCTCCCGCTCCTCCTCCTCTTCCTCCTCCTCCTCCTGCCGCCACCACCTCCACCACCGCAGCGGGCCCCGCTCAGCGCCGCGCCGCCTCTCCGCCCCGCTCGCAGGCGGCTGCGGCTCGCACGCCGAGGGAGGAGCCGCCGCCAGCACCGGGAGGGACGAAGGGGAAGGGATGGAGCGAGGGAGGGCGCAGCTTCCTCCTGCCAGCCCCGCCGCGCCTCCCCGGAGGGGGAGGAGGCGGCGCTCAGCGCCTCAGCGGCGGGCAGAGACCGCAGGGAGGGCCGCCCGAGCCCGTGGCGGTTCCCTCGGTACCAGAGCAAGGCGAGGGCCGCTGCCTGCCCCAGCCCATATCGCCGCCCGACGCCCCTCCTACACCGACGCCTTGCCCGCCCTCCCCGCAGGCCGCCGCGGGTGGCTCGGGCACGGCCCGGTGGCAGGGGCACACCTGCGGGCGGGCGGCCTCGGCCCGGAGCCCCACGGGCGCCCGCCCGCGGGCCGTGCCGTGAAATGGCGGCCGCGGGGCTCCGGGCTGGGGGACGCGTGAGGGGTGGAAAGGAGCGCCCGGTGTCCCGGCGTTTGGGCCCGCGGGCCTGTGCCTGCTGGCAGCCAAGTGCGTAGGGGGAGCTGCTGCCGTGGTTCTGCTCGGAAGCTTGAAAAAAAAAAAAAATAATAAATTGTGCTCTTCGCACAGATTTTGAATCGGTGGCAGGTGGGGCATGTAGTGAGGAAGGGCTGTGCTGTTAGTGAGTTACCCGACGCTGCAATGCCAACAGTGGTCACTCAGCCTCTCACCCCGTCTTGCCTTTCTTTGTGTGGCACAATCGGGTTTCACGTGTAAAACGCACATGGGGAAGTTAACAGCAGAAAGCCAACCAGATTACAAACTTTTCCAGCCACCAATTGACTAATACCCACCCATGTACAAATACTTCATACACTTTATATTATCTACTTCAAAAATTATTTTATCATTATAAATATTTTGCAGCTGGGTACGCTTGCGTAGTCTTTGCCTAGTCACAGAGTTGCTGCGGTCGGTGGGACCTCTGGAGGTCACCCAGTCCAAGCCCTGCTCAAACCCCTGCACCACGTCCAGGTGGGTTTTGAGTATATCTGCAAGGACGGAGGCTCCACAGCCTTTCTGGGCAACCTGCTGGGGTGTTGAGCACTGTCACCATGAGAAAGTGCTTCCTTACGTGCAAGTTGAATTTCCTGTGTTTTGATTTGAGCCCATTGCCACTTGTTCCGTCCTTGAGCACCACTTGAGAAGAGCCTGGCTCTGTCTTCATTCCCTCCCATCTAGTATTTATACAGGTTGGTAAGATCTCCTGAACGGTATCTTAGGCAGGCCCAGGTCTCTCAGCCTCTGCTCATTGCAGTCAGCCTGCTGTTTGAGACTCCCGTGCCTTCCATTGTTTTTCTTAAAATATTAAGAAGTGAGAAAGAATGGTCATAACATCTCTGTTTATTTACAAAACAATCACAACCTTTTGCAGGGTTAAACTTGACAATTTGAAATGTTATTTTATGTGAATCTGTCTCATAAATCCATAATATCAAGACCTTAAAAGGCTGTAGAGTTAGCATGCCTGAAGTGGCTGTTGGTAGCTGACAGGCCAGTTCATCTCTAGGTTGTTTGTTCAACAGAGTGCCATACCTGTAGTGAGCAAATAATTACTGTTTAATGGCATCAGTCCAGTTTACACTAGAAAGGATGGCTTTAGATTTGGTAGATATATGCACTATAAAAACCTGAGGCAAAAGAACACAGTATCTGGGTTGTCCTACTGAGGAAATAGAGAATCTCGACATAAAATCTCTATTTACAAAGCACGAAACACATCCAGTTAAACACATTGTTCTTCACATTTACCCAAGGGTGGCTGTCATGCGTCTTTAGACCAGAAATATGAACCTGAAGCTGCTCTTAACTTCTCTTTTTTTTTTCTTCCTTTTTTTTTTTCCTTTTTGTCTCAAAAGATTTTAAATCGGGACTTCCATAAAAATATTGCCTTCAGTTCAGGAAATTACACTTTTTTTTTTTTTTTTGGTGTGTGTGTGTGTGTTAACTAGATAACTCTCTCTACTTGAATATTCATAAGGTTTTATGAAAATTGTGTCCTCTTTTGCAACAAGTTACAGAAAATATGCAAAAGAAACCTCATGCATCCAGGAAACTAGCTATGGCCAAGAGAAAGTTTTTCAGGTGTTGCTAACAGAGTCAGATAACATTGACTTCAAAATCACCACATTAAGGACGTGTTCAGCTTTAGGTACCACACAGCCTTTGGTTACAGTCTCTTTGATTTCTGCCCATCAGGAGATCTGGTTCCCTAGAATATAACACAGAACCTCACCTATTATTAGTGCTATTGATAGTATTAGTACTATTACTAGTTTGTGCTTTTCTCTTTGTGGACATAACCTTGAGTAAAAGAGAAGAACGAACAACCACACCTGTGTCCACACCTACGCACAGGAGCGGTCTTTCCCCAGCATCCTTTTACATTTAAAATTGAAAATATTATGCTGGAACTTCAGTTTTTAATACAAATGAGGTAGATTGGAAAAATCGTATTTTAAGAATCCAACAAACACTCATGGAGTTTCTCTGGAAATAGTATTCTGCATAGGCTGTTGGAGTTATAATTGATTAGATACTTCTCCCAGAAATAAAATGTTATGTTCCCTTGAAATTCTACATGTTAGTCTGGCTTTCTCAAATGTCTTAGTTAGATTGTTTGCTTATGTTTGTTTGTTTTATGGGGATTTATTTTGAGTCCATGATTGCATCAGAATAAATTATGTTTTCTTCAGATGTATCTTTGTCAGTAAAAAGGGATTTAATGCTAAGGAAACAACTAGAGAGAGGGGAATAAAACATACCAATCCATAGCAAACATTTCCTCCCATATAGAATCAGTAAGCATATTTTAAATGGATTTATTTACATTTCCTGTTCTGTTCACTTCTGTTACAGATTCAGGCAGTTATTGGGTGCTAGGTATATTCCAGTTCTTTACATTTTAAATCATACTAACCAATTAGGCAGTTTAAAGTTCCTGTATTTCACTAAAATCCATTATTCTACGATTGGTAATAAAATTACACATTTGTGCATAATTTTTAAAGTCAATTGAATTTAAAATATCTTTTCCCAAGTAGTAAGGGATACTGGAAAATATGTGGAACACCACTTTTTTGTTAATCACAAAGTTATTTTTAACAACATTTTTACCATCATTTTCCTCGTGATCAACTCGAGTGATAATTTAGTATGTTTAGTACCAGCTTGACACTGCAGAATTCCTGAAAATCCTGTGGGCATATAAGATGGAAGCATCAGAGCAGGGGACTGGTGTCTCAAGCCATGATACGTGACATGGAACGAAAGGTCTTTGTCCTCTTCAGCAGATGCAGAATGATCAGTGAGTAACTGAAGAAGGCAACAAATGCACAGAACGCAACGTGCAACCTGCACATTGTAATGCGGCATGAGAAACAAGGAAAATGCCTGCAACATGGTGGTAAGATTCCTGTGCTTCCACCCACTGCAATATGAGATTAAAGTTCAACCTGGGTAGCAAATAGAGCTGGAAAGCTTCAGATGTCACTACAGGAGTATGATCTACTCTCTGTCCTGATAAATATTGCAGTATCTCGGTGCTGGAGCTCACCCAGTCCAGTTGTCTCATCGATAACAAACTTGCTCCTTGTAACATTAAATGACTGAAAAATGTATGAACTGCAAGGCCCGGTAAGCTACAGTGTAGTGAAACTACAAGATGAGCAAAGTTTGCTGCAAGCCTGTGGCACTCTGCCTAACGTACTGAAGAAAGACAAAGAGAGATTAGGAAGGCTTGAGGTTATTTGCTGTTAAGCAAATTTATTTGCTTGTTAAGCAAGATGGCAACTAGGAAATCTAACTGTAAAACAAGTCTCTGCCTTTCCAAGGAGAAAAAATAAAGACAGAGGAATCTCAATCAAGAACTTCTGTACAGATGCAACAGATCCTGCCAAAAAGTTGAGATTCTTGCCAAGAGGGACAAAGAAAAGACACTGGAACAAGCTTAAAGGAGCGGGTGTGACAGGTTTCTGGGATCTTTTAGTCTCCTGTTGAATAAGTCTTTTAAATGGTTTTCTTCAGAAGTTTCAAAGTGCTAATAAAGTAATACTTGCTTGGAGAATAAAGATGCAGCAAGGTCTGTGCCAAAGATTTCTTTTAATAGTACAGAGGAATTGATGGGAGGGTCTTACTGCCTTTTTTCTCTTCAGAGAGAAATTTGCCTGAATATCTCAAAAGGGGTCAACGTAGTGTTCTGGGCTGTCAGGAAATGAGAAGAATGGTGCAAGGTCAAAACTCTCAGCCAGTGGTAGACTACATAGCTGTGGTAACATCATTAGCACACAGAAGAAAATATTACTGAACGCAGACTGCTTTGACAGATGGAGAAAGCCTGGAAGATATGACATGACAGACAGATAGAGGCATAAATGATCTCTGGAAAATGCTGCATTTGGAAGAGATTAACCACCCGGAGTCTGCTGGTGATGTCAGTCTTCCAGGCATTTAGGATGAGAGCTCATAGATCCAACCCTCCATGCAAGCATGTAATGTTTTATGCTGTGTATTATTGGAAAAAAGTCAATCAAGATAATATTTTGCAAGACAATTTGCTACTTAGGTAGGCATTAGATGGTAGCAAGGTAATTAGGGTTTTTGCTACTTGACTTTAGATAAACTGGAAGAATTCTTGCAGAACCTTCTCCAAGTTGGTTGGCTGTTAGTGAGTTTGGGGACACCAGTTTCCTAAGACAGGAACGCTGGCGTGAAAACCTGCTAGTATAGATACTTGTAAAAACCTGTTAAATTAGAAAAAAAAAATCAAATTACAAGTACCCAGAGAGAAGGATGAATAAAAATGCAAAGAAAGCACTTAATTGTGAATATAACTCCAGATGTTTCAATTATGGACGTTACAGCTTTGCCAGTCTCCTGTGCAGAACCAAGTGGCAGCTATTGCCTTGTTCTCATGACCACGGCTAAAATGCACGGGGACAGCTGGCTGCAGTTGTACCCAGCAGGGTGGAGAGGAGCCAGTCTGCTCCAGACTGCCAAATCACTTGCGGTCAGACTCTGCACCAGTTGTCGCAGAAGGATGGGTATTCTTTATCGTCTTTCGATATTTGGAGGGTTTCGTTAATTGTTTTGCCACAATGGGAAGTACATCTCACATATGTTTGAAAGGTAATATTGTTGGGAGGGAGAATAGCTAGCAGGGATTTAATTACCAGTGAGTGGGACTGGGAAGGGGCTAGATGTCAGAGAAGAATTACGGAAAGGAGCGGGTATCATCCAGTGCTTAAAAGATTAGTGAGAAGTGGTCAGGCCAGAATTTACAGACTGTGGAAACTGTAGAAGCTGATGGTTCAAACAAATGTGTGGAATTAAGCATCTTGCAAGGTGTGTGTCAAATTTTGTGACATAACCCTGAGTAAGGCAAAAGACATATATTCAAAACTGCCATAGATTTGTTTGCAAGAATAATTTTTCGGGGTGGGGGGGCGTATCTGTGTGAAGACAGATGTTATGGCGTGTTCTAGACTTGTTCCATAAACTTGATCAATTTAATCCCTAAGGCCCTAAGGCAACTGTTTCAGCAGCAGAACAAGTGAGTCTTTCGGACAGGTTGTATTGCACTTTGGGTTTGTGAGCTGCTCTGCTGTTAGTATATATAGAAAAATATATTAGTATAATATAATTATGTATTAGTATATATAGAAAAACAGTAGTATATAGTTAGTATAAAAATAGTATATAAATAAAAATAAAATATATATATATATAAAAAAATATAAAAATAGTATATAGAGAAAAATACACTTGGGAAGTATGTGGAAGTTATTTTAGATTGCTCTACGAAAGACATTGTCAGTTGCATACTGTGGCATCTCTGTTGTATTTGACCAAGACCAGACCAACAGTATGTTCTAAGACTAAATTAGAATAAATTACCAGTTCATGCAAGTCTACCTTTGTTCTTTTAACTATCACCTTCATTTGTCCTCTGTGTTTATTATGTGCGTTATTGTGCCTAGATATATTTAATCTATGTTTTTATTAGTTCTAACATAAAACTAAGCCTAGCTGGCTAAAGAATTCATAGAAAATATTCAATATATGGATTATTCTACTAATACAAGTACACTGTTTCTGTCCAAGCAGTCAGAGAGCTACGAGTCTTTTCTAGATGTAACTGTAACTTTAATCATCTTTGGTAACAAGCACGAGACGCTTGCTGTATGCTTTCTGTTTGTAAGTAAAAAAAAAAAAAAGAGTCATTTCAGTGTTGATGTACACAGATGAACATTAGCCCTTCCAATTTTAGGTTATTTTTTGTATTATGTTAAGGAAAAATAGCAATGACAAAACATTCTGCACAGAAACATGAATTATTCAAACACATTCTGTGGCTGATCTGAAATACAAAATGCTGCAGTGCAGGAGCAGGTTCAGAAACAATAGAGTGAAAGTGACTGTGGACTCCTGTAACTTAAAACTTGAACCAGTGACTTGCTTTTAATCATTTTGCTATCAAACAGTCTCTAAAATATGCTTGCAACTATGCCAAAATTGTGACACTTCTAGGTCACAGAAGCAAGGTGAAGCAGTTCTCTTGTGGTATTATCCCCCTGATAATTTGCAATCGTGTTCTTCAGATAGGTATTGTGGAGGATGTATATTTGCTCCTCATTTGATATTTACCCTTCATCTCTGTGGTAGTGCACAGTATGTTTTACTTTGCTGTAAGAGCAATGTGATACTGAATGTCCATTCTGTAAAAACTAGATTCTCCATGAAAAAAACAGAACATTTAACAGACTTGACCCTCAGCACTGCAAAAATGCCCTCACAGAGCCTGCTGGTGGAATTCTGGGGTAATGTCCATGCCTGCTGTGGGGCCCTGCCCATCTCTGTAGGCTCCGCGATGGATGTTGCTCAGCACCTGGCCTGCATGAAGTGCAAGCATGCTTCCACTCTGTGACAACATTCCAGTAAAGATACATTCCTCACACAACTAATAGTTTAATAGTTCTCATCTCTCTCTTTTTTTTTTTTTTTAAAGAAGTCTTATTCTGTAATCCCATCAAAGCTCAATGATAATCTTAATGTTAACAACTAATAGTGCTACTCTCTATCATGTATCCCTGTCTATCATCTATCCAGATGCATATTTATTTGGAGGGAAGCAATTCTGTAATTGTTTATTAGGAAAGGCTTCCTGTTACCTGAGACCTTTTCTTATAAAAAAATATGTTAGGACATGGGTTTTCATTTGTAAATCCATATTTATTTATTTATTTTTAAAGAGTAGAACTTCCCTACTACCAGTTCTGCTAGGTCTTTCTCTGTGTTTGTTATTTTATCAAAGTCCATCTCCTGAAGGCCTGTCCTCTTTCCTGAAAAAAATCTGAAAAATATGATTCAATCATATATCTGATGCACAAAAACTCTGTCAAATGTAACTCCTTACGTAAAAATGATTTTCAGCTGCATATAATTTGTGGTGTTCCTCATAATTTCTTAAATACTTTAGGCTAGCTCTATTGTGTTGCTGTAATTTCTCTTAGACATAACACCAGGATGCAAAGAGCATTTTAAATAAAGGCAACAACATACTGCTTGCTCCTGACAGTGTCCACTGCAGGCTTCATGCCACCTTCTCAGAGTCAGCTCTGCACACTGCATAGAGGGCTGAGGCTTGTCATGGGGCAAGCTGGAAAAAGAATAACATGCTTGTAAAGATGTCACAATTGCAGTTAAACTCATCATGAACCTAATGTTTTTCCATTCTTCTTTTATGAAACAGAGTGTGCCCAGTCGCTCCTGAGCCTGCCTGTTATGGAAGTCAGGTTGCACCTCTCAGGAACAGTGGCAAATCCCTGGGGTGGCACTGACGCTCTACAAGGGCGAGGAGAAGATTGTGAGAGAAGCAAACTGGTCAAGGCTGGCATGTATCAAACTGCGAGGGATCTGGAGATTATAAAGGGAGTTACCAATGGTTTTCAAATGAGGACAAAAAGCCAGCTGAAATTCTTCAGTTACAATAGGCTACAGCATAATGTCCTCCAACATTTTTTTTTTTTTTGCTGTGACTTCTGTATTCCTCCCTCCTTTAATCTATTCCAAATGCAGCTGTCATCAGCATCCTAATGCATTTGCTGTTTCACACATTTCTTTGAATCACACTTTTCTTGTGTTGCCCAAATGGGAAGTGAAGGAGAGTGGGAGAGAAACATCAAAACAATGGTGTCAAGTACTGAACGATCTTGCATTCAGAAATAGCTCTTAAAGGTAGTTAGTTGAAAAGGAAAGCATAAGACTTCAGTCACTGAATGGGGCAATGTAATTACTTACAGGGTCTCAGAGTCATGGTTGGTTTTCTTTTCTGTTTCTCCTGTTATCTGCCACAGCTATTTGTAGCATTTTATTTCTGACTGCATTCTTACATGAGCAATGCGTGACAGCGTGTTTGGGCAGCTCCTACCATCCTGGAGCCTTGGTTCTGATTAGGCCTTTCGACTTGTTCTGTAAACCAAATTCAGTGAGAATGCAAAAAAGAAAAAAAAGACTGTATGATCAAAATATTTTGGTGAGAAGTACAATTGCTGCTGATACGGCATTTCACTGAGCCTTGTAACCACTTACATGGCAGTAAATCTCACTTTTAGTGTAGCTGAGACTGGCAGTGTGTTTTTGATTCCATTGCAAGATGGTCATAATGTCAGCCTCTATTTTTAATCTGACAGTCTCATTTCCGTAGTTAACCGATAATAATTAAAAGTGACAAATGCATTTTTCTTTCACTCTGTTCAGTGACTTACAGCTATGTCACCAAATGGGAAATGCAATTGCTGAAAATTAGTGGAAGTCGTTTTTCATCCTACCCAAAACCCGTCATATATTTGTTTCAAACCTTCTGCCTTTCCTTCATTCTGGCATCAAAGAAAACCCATAAAAAGAACCATACAAAAGGTTTTATCCCTTTAAATGTTAGATTTCTAAAATTTAAGAATAGCACAGTACCCACTGACAATTCAATTATAGCTACACCCCCTTAGCAACAACACTTTGACCACACTTTACGGTGGTATATGAATGTGCCTTATTAAATCACACTGTTTTAATTGTCACAGCTTTTAACTGCTTCATATCTGTAACAGACAAAATACTGCAAGAATTGTGGAGTTTGTGTAGTGAAACAAAAGGTGGGACCAGACCACAGTGGAATATATGAATAGTAGAGCCAGAAGGGAATTCATATAATTTATGCAAGTACGAGTTTAAATAATGACAAAATCCGGTCAAAAAAATCAAACCAGTGAAAAACTATTGCAGAAACTTTAGGAAAGACAAGAGGGGTTTCTATTGTGTCCCAAATTTATTAGCAGGCTTTTCATAAGACTCCTAGACATTACTTTTTTCATTCTGTTTGTCACACCGGCTTTTGCTTTGTGTCCTGTCTTGGACCACAGAAATGGTGTGCAGTTTGCACTTAGTTTTACATGTGTTTGAAGACAGAATGGGATCTGATCTGCGAGGTGACTTGGCAACATTTTTTGAAGCAGATGCCAGTAATAACTGTACTTGTAGCTTGTTTGTTTTTCTAAAGAAAGTATGTAGTGTGCTAGATGGGCATTTTTAAGGACCATTTTGAGAAAACATGTAGCTAAAAGCACATAAATAAGTAAGTACTGACTATATGTTTTCCTATCTGAGAATAAATGGATTATTCCACAATCCACTGAGGTACAGTTTACCTTTCTCTCTTTTTTTTTTTTTTTTTCCCTAAGCTTGCTCGCTCTCACTCTGTTTGACTTCCTTGCATGTGGGGTAAAGGATTATTTGTCTGAGTGTGTGATTATTCCTCTCTCATTACTGTAAATAGAATGGGAGTTTGTATAAGACATGCTGTATTTCCTGGATTCAAATGCAATTGTTTCTCTTTACCTCACATTAGACAAAAGACATAATGTATTATAGCTTCAAGCACACATTTTGAGAGTAAACACAGATCTTTTGGTGGGAACTGCTCATGGCAACAACTTCCTTCATGCTGTCACATGAAAGAAGGAGCTATAACAAGGTAAAATTTGGATCCATATATTGTCTGGTTACCTCCTTAGATCCACACAGTAAAAAGTTCCATCAGAATTTCTCACAGAAGAGTCCTACATACTTTTTTTTTTTTTAAAGTCGTATGTCTGATGCGTTTTTAATATTTTCATTTTTTATTTGCACCAAATCCTTCAAATCTCAAAGCAGCATGACATGGCCTGTTAAAACCAAACAAATTGACTGTCCCAATATTGTTACCATATTCAGTATCAGACATAAGAAGTGGTGAATGCACCTAAACCACATTATCAGTAAGACAAAGGAAACTTAGTAGACAGTATTCACTCAGCTCACATGTTTTTGAAACAGAAGTCAGACCAGGGCACCAGGCCATCTGCAATAGCTGTGATCAGTCACAGACAGAAAGCTTAGAAAAAGCTGGTCCTTGGAAACTTTCAGGTCAGTAATACATAAGGACATCAGTCTGTCAAAATTAGCTGTTTCACCACTGAAAATCTTGATTTTTGTTGGCAGATTGTAGAGCAAAATTAAACATTTGGCCACCTCCTACTCATGACTGAAATCTGTGCTTTCATTTATGTAGTTTTTCTGTCTTTAGAGTCTTCAGCTGTGGAAGTGCAAACAATTTTGAAAAAAAGTGGAAGAGAAATAAGAAACCCTGCCCTGAATGGACTTTATGATTTTTGCATTAAATCTGCATGAGTAACACAGTGAAGGTAAAATTAGATGTAAAAATCAAAACTGGCAAAATGAATCCACCCAACAGTAAGGCTTGCTTCACCTCAACAGCTATGTCTGAAGGCAAACTAACAATTATTTTGTTGGAAAAAAATGGGGAATTCAAGTGTAATAGATATTTAATAATAAAGCTTCTAAAAGGCTTATGTATTGTTAATACATAAGATGTTATGTATTGTCCCAGTATCTTCATCACTCCGTTCTTTGTCTTGTCACTTGACTACTGAATTATGCTGGCTTTGAAGGAGGGGGTCGTGTTTTCTTCTTTCTTTGTAGAGCATCTAGTACCACTACACCTTAGTTTGGATTGTAATCCTGGGGAATACTACAATATGAAGACGTATTTATAATACTTTTCTAAATGAATAAGCAGCATTCAGTACCAGACAAAAGCAGATGCTGTCACATCCCCCAGACTGTATTTATCTCAGTAGTCAAATACAGTTTGCTAGTGACCAGACATACTGATTTTCATCTTCAAATAATATTTTTGGATGAATGCATGATGAAAATAAAATCATCCAGCTCCTCATTGGGATTGTGTGAAAATCCATTGGGACAAGTTAACGTGAGTAATCGGCACAGAAGCAGACATGGCTTGTAATTTGGCATGTTCTTAAGTGGCTTAGTTTCTCTGCTACAACTTTGTTTGGGGATCAGTGCTCAGTAATACGTATAGGGCTCTGCATTTGCTTGAAAAGCCCCATGTTACATTACTGAAACAACAGGCAAAAGGCTGATAATAGCTTTATTCAACCTTGATGAAAATGTTAAGTCTAGTAACAATAAAGGCTTAACTGTTCTACACGCTGGCCAACTGGCCTTTGCTTATTACAGAAAACAATTGCAAGTATTTAGCATTTCAGGACATACAAACCAGAACTACTCAGGGATGCAGGATATGAATATATAGTCCTGGTGCTTCCACACTGTTTGTGGAATGGCAGAAATGTACATTCTTTTAGTCAATATTGGTAACCTCACCTTGGAAAATTAGACATTATAGAAATTTCTATTTTGCTTTCATGCATTCAGGTGAAACTGATGAAATGGTTTGAAATTTTTTGAAACTCCAGGTACTCTTCGGCAGGATTTAGGCTTGCTTGTTTTGAACTGGCCTGGCAGGGTAAGGAAGGTCCAAGGTTCTGCAGCTGGTGCTGCCCACCTGAGACAGGACTCAGGGATGACTTCCAGCTGTTGCTTGCAGAACCCAATTAAGTTGAGTGTGCATCCATGGAGCTGGATCCATGGCTGGTTTGCTTACTGCAGCTATATCAGCTGGTTTAATTAAAAAAAAAATGAAAATGAGTGTTGCCTTATGGAGCTCTTCTGTAGAGCACATGCATTGGTAAGTGAGCAAAGGACTTGTAGCATGTTGTAATATAAAGACCATAGAGGCTGTTTATTTGTACCTGTAGTCATTGTGGATTCCTGAACAGCTCATGTTTGTAAATTCTACATTTAAAATAAGACGTAAACTAAATCATGGCCTGGAGGAGGAAAAAAAAAAAAAAAAAAGGAAAGAAAAAAACAACAATGCTTTTTTTTCTTTAGTTTCACTTTTGTGATTTTTTTTTCCTGAGCTTGAATCCCTAGTTACAATTAAAATCACTTATTTTGTTAATTCTTAATATGAAAAGCAGATTTCTTGTTGTGTTTAGTTGATTGATTATATGTATTTGTGTATTTATTTCCCCAAAATTGCTTTATCTAATCTGATCTAATTTGTTGTTGCTCTTAAGCTATGTTCTTTATTAAAAAAAAAAAAGTTTCCACTCTCTCAGCTGTTCATGACTTTGGTTTAAATACTTGAAGAAAGTTATACATGATACTGTTTTAATTTTAGAAGTCAAGTATAGTCTCCCCCTCTCTTCTGCTTTTAAACTTTTTTCTTTTTTTTTTTTTTTTTTTAAATCTCTCCAGTCCCTTTCTCTGACCCTTCTTCCCTTAGACTGTGAGCATGTGAAAATGTGAAAAGCTGTGTTCAGGTCACTTCTATTAAATTCTTTTTTTTTTTTTTTTTATTAAATTATTTCCTGCAGAACTTCTTTTTACTAATACCTTTCCTTTATTTGCTGTTATTCATCCTGATTTATCTAACATACAATTTAGAAATACTTCAGTTGAGAACAAGAAAACTTCGACAAGTTAGGAAATTATTTCTTTTATCTTAGCAGAATGGAATTTTGCATGTCATTTCAGGTGCAAGGAAAACCTACAGGACTCTTCATTTCTGATGAGACTCTTCCTGCAAGGTTTAAAAAACAATCCTTGCAGATCCACCAGCCAAAATGTTGCCTCTTCTCCTATGACATTACCAATGTCAGCAATGAGTTATCATCCTCACAAGGACAGAATGGTCTTGTCACAAATAGTGGCAGATGATGACAGAGCTTTTTGAGGAAAAAAAACAGGTTTTCATACAGGAAAATCAATATATTTCCATAACTTTAATCTCAGAAGTTGCTGAGATATAATCTATATATCTGGCATCCATGTATAAAATCTATTGACTTCATAATTTCTTGGGATTGCTTACAGACTGAAGAGCTGAGGGCTTGGCTTTCTATTATACCCACAGTGCCTGATACCCACTCCCTGGAAGCCAGAGAGCTGTGCTCATAGCACTTCTGGTATTTGCAGACTAGCAGTTCTGAAGTTATTTTAACAAGTATTCAGTTGTGATACTGGGATAGCGTTATGCCAGCAAGTAGTTGGTATGATTGCCTGTAGAATCATTTCTGAATATCTCTTTCTGGAGTATGTGGCTCTTTTTTTCTTTGAACTATATAGATGCTCTGTTGCCTACGTTTAGGATCTTCAGACTTTTCAGGGGGTCTCTTTCTCTATTTTTGATTTGAGAAAACCAGTAGGGCTCCTGTTACTAGCTTGCATTGCAAGCACTGCAATGTTCTGATTAAAAGCTTTCTATCATGTGAGAGAGAGAGAGGAAAAAAAAAAAAAAAAAAAAGTACTGCAGATGCCCAGGCTAAATTCATCAAATCTATGAGGAAAAGAGAAAGAATGCTTTGCTGAGGCTGGGATCACATGTCCTGTACTGCCAGTGTCCTAATCCAAGGCAAACTGAAATGTTTCATAGCATCAATGAAAGCCATCACAGTGCTTGGGGCAATGAGGCATCAAGCCAACACCTCCTGAATCACTTTTTCTATGGCAATCTGTTTGTGCTAGAATAACAGCACTTCCCCATTTAGAGGGACATGGCAATATTTTCACAGATGTCCTCACTGGTCATTTTATTTTTGAAAATTGAGCTGCAGACTGCAACAGCAAGTGCACCAAAAATATTCCCTTATACACCACCCATTCCTGGTGTTTGGGACTCAGCCCCGAACAGCTCAGCTGCCTTGTCACATCAGATGATAAGAAGGCATTTTGACATCATTTAGCCCCTGACCTTCGATTTCACTCTCAATAAGCAGAAAACCAAACATACCCCACAAAACACTGAGAAAATAGAAGCTGCGACTGTGTCATTCTAAAACGAATCCCTATCTACAGATGAGACATTTCCCTGCTTTCACACAATAGATGCTTTTATTTATTACTATCAAGACTGGAGCCAAACAGAACAAACTCTCTCTGTATACGGATACTCTTTTAAATTGTTAGTGGGTTTTAAAATTGTTAATTAGCTGATCTGTGATTAATGTGACTCAAATAACTGGAAAATCTCATAGTCTCATGATCACAGGGCTTTTCAACAGACTGGTCTACAAGTGCTGCTCACCCACCTCATAAGTACAATGGTGTTTAGCACAGAAAGAAAAAAGTAAAAAACTACGTATTGGTCAAATTGACAATGCTTGCTGATACTTGCTGTTTAAACCAAATTACCATACTTGCTAATTAAAACACTCCCTTAGCTTCTTCTGCCAAAAAATATACTAATTGCAAAACTGAATAGATTATTTTAAAGCAGCACAGATTTCTATTTCATTTCCAAGTTTCTCAGGTCATACTGAAGCACCTTGCTTGCAATGGAGGTCCTGCTCCAGAACATACGTTCTCGTCTGTATTTTGTGTATTTTTGAACTGCTAACACTCCTCCTTTTCCTTCCCTCTCCTTCCTCTGAAGAAACAAAGCCAACCCTTGACCCCAGCTGAGCTGCTAAGCTATCCAGCTGGGGAGCAGGCCGCTGTGAGAAGCATTTCTTACCAGTTAGTCAATTTGTTGTTTCATGCAAGTCAGCTGAGTCCAGCTTAAATCACCAAATCTGTGGTTGGTAGTAACTGGTGTTAAGCAAACACTTTTTTAAAAACTTGAATCCGGACCTTCGTTTGGTAAAAACAGTTGGTGTCTGATTGTTTCCTTGAAACATCATCCACTGAGAACAGGTATCAAGCTGGGGACAGAGGGCAGTGGAAAATCTGATGTGCAAATACAGCTGAGACACCAAGTGGTAAATTATAGTTTCATAACATAACTACCAACTACCACTAGGATACAACTTAATCTGTTTAATTAAATCAGCTGACAAGTGTAATAATACAAAATATGTGCTTAAGGTGATAAAAGTCACCTTTGCTAGAAAGATCATGTGAGAAATACTGCCAAAACTTCATTTATATATATAGAACTGAGGGGTGTTATAAAAATTACGTCCAGATCAGATTTGTTGGTATAAGCAGCTTCATTTTTGTAAGGATTCTCAGTATGAGCAGCCTCTGAGTCTTACTCTTTATCAGGCCTGCAAAACATGCTCTTGTTGAATTTGCTACAATATTACTTTACTGATTCTCAATTTTAATGCTTTGCCAAATACCTGGAAAGAAAGCATGCGTGTGGCATAAGACATCTTCTGTCATTACAGAAAAATAAAATGATATATCCAGACAGGCAACTGGAAATTGGTGTATTTTTGCTCTCCTCATAGTCTGGTGGCCAGACTTTATGTCTGGTCTGGTCTGAAAGCAGGGTAACCATGTAAGTGAAGTGCTCTGTCTGTGCAGTGCCCTCCAGAAGACCTTACTTGCATGAGCACTGCACTGCTGTAATGAAAAAGTTTCCCACAGCCAGGTAGGAACCTGATACCAACGAATTGTCTGCATTCATCAACAAAGCCTGACCATAAGTTGTATTTGAAACATACAATGTAATTTAACTGATGGATGCACCGTTGCACAATCTGCTCGTGGCCAGAAGCAGGAATGAGATGGCAACTGCACAAATACCAATAGCTAAAGCTGTTAAGGTACAAATGTTTTCAGATTTTAGTCCACTGGGCTTATTTCAGTAAAATTTGTGTTGATACCAACAGACTCATTAAAATTAAGGTAGCAGAAGGTGTAACACAGAAGGTTGTTCTGCAATTATTACTGCTAATTCATTATAAAACAGAAAAATGATGGATTTTGAGACTGGGGCCACATTCCACTGCAGGCCCTCTTTTTATCGTATCAGCAGTAGGTTTCCACCAAGGTCTCAGACCGGGTTTAACATTCCTGTCATCAGGTGCCACGTTATGACACAACAGTCTGAACAGCCTCTGCTTGCAAAAAAAGCAAAAACGTTAATCTGGTTTTTGTCAAAAGCCAGAGGGAATTCATTATTGTGGCTTGGTTACATAAGAGAGAGCAGCACAGTTGTGTTATTATAAGTGCATTGCAATGGGCAAGGAGAAATTATCTTGTACATTAATTGTTTTAATGCATGTCATTTAAGAGAGCTTGTATATAAACAGATTTTAGCTAATAAAGGAGAGAGAAATTTTGTCATGTTGCCTGACCTGAACCAATTAGATTATTTATCACAGTTTAAATATATAAATGGTCATAAAACTTAATGATACATGGTAAAAGTTGATGACATTATAAAATTATGAATTAATTTTATTTCTATAACTATTAAAAGACTGTTCAGCTTGTGGATGTTCAGTATTAAGAATGTAATTTTGAGATACTAAAAAGCAAAAATATTGATATTTTGTTAGTTTATTTTTTTTAAGAGCATGTATAATGAAATCTTTGTTGAGAATTATATAAATTTTAACACAAAATTTACCAAAATAGTTTTGAATTGAAATTTTACATCTGCAGACTTTCCATTACTGTAATGAGTTGATTTGATTCCTTCATTCTGGATGTCATTTTGAATACAAGATTTCGGAATTTTAATGCATTATTTTATAGGTCTGGCTGCTAAGTGGGCATATTTCAGATTACAAATGAACTCAGTTGACACTTCATTCTTGTGAAGGAAAGCTGTTACCAAAATAATTTGTTAAGATGATTACATGAACAGAGAATGAAAAAACATAAGCAGAAAATCCAACAGGAATTCTTCAGAAAAAAAAAAAAAAAAAAACAGAGTTTGAATTTTCCAGAGGTCACATCTGCTGCCCACAGGCTGGTCAATGAATTGGCTAAAAATATTTTTATTATTATTATTTTTTTAACGGATCTGACCTTTCTGCTTTCTTAAATATGGTGAAATAAGGTCATGACTTCTACCTGTCTGATTTGGTGCTGGATTCCTTGGTCCAGAAGAGGCCCTGCTGAAGCCTGTGGTAGCTTTGTCCATGACATGCTGCCAAGGGATGCCAGTAAGGGCTACCAAAGGGCACCTTCTAAACTGAAATCAAGTCCATAGACATTTAAAGCAGGAGTCTGCCTTTAAAAAATATTTTGATGCATTTTCATAACAATATAGATATTTTTTAAGCTTTAGCTTTCTAAAGTTTAAGGAACCATAAAATGTTTCAAGATGACATTTCTTGAGTTTCTTTGGAAGATTCAGAATTGTACAGCACTCAGGTTGTTCTCTGTTAATAGGAAGACATTTAGGATGGAGTTTTCAGGAGCACATAAATGACTTCTCTTTTTTTTACTCTGAGCCAGTTATTTGCTTAGGCACCTCTGGGGACACTCCATGGTGACTATGGTTTTGTACATGCTTTCTTATGCCATTGTGCAGCTTTAAGAGTGACGTGTAAATGACCTCTGGATATGTATATTCACATAGTACACCATTCAAAAACAGTCTTATTTAGGTAACTTATAAATGACCAAAATCTGTAATTCACAAAATATGCATCAGTAGAGAAATATGCAACGAAGCAAGAAATAGCAGTGTTATTTTAAGAAATCAGAAGGCTTTTCTTGTAACATGCTCGTGACTTTAGCAGTTCTTGATCCTCTTGAGAAATGCTGAGTAGTTTATATGAACCCACTGGTGCAGTTAGCTCAGTACTCTGTGAGAATATGTGAGAGCTACTAATAGGTGCAGAAAGAATGGCTGTACGTGCAGAGAGGTCAACAGGCCCTCTCCTGATGGTTATCCAAGGGGGAACAGAGCGCAGGTTCAGTAGCCATAGAGGCTGCTGAGGCTACATGAGGCAAGACTGTGGTTAAAGTTCATAGTTTCATACAAACAACCATACTTAAATGTTTCAAATCCACTAAGTTAGATTCTGGAGAACTCTCACTATACGTTTTTTGGGTGAGGTAGACATTCCAGTTGTTTGTAGATGGTGTGAACATTGGAGAGGGGAAAGAAAAGTGTGGTGGTTAAATTATAGATATTTAATATTTGAGGCGTCTATCTAAGAAGTCTATCATAACTAAAAGAACATTCCTTTCAACTAAAAGCCAGCAAACTGTAATCGTTTTCAACTCCCCATTTCTGAGCTAAGATAATACTTGATATACCTCTCCTATTGGCTCCACTAAAACTCATCTCTCCACATTGTCCCACTATCCACCATTTGGTGCCCTCTTAGACTTCTGGCAGGTAACAAACTAGTTAAGGAGTCTGTCCCTCCCAGGGATGTATAACTGTCCTTGTTAACATTAAAAGTATTGTTTTCCTTCCCTTTTTTTTTTTTTTTTTTTTTTTTTTTTTTTTTTTTTCCCTGAAACAGTGTATAGGTCTTTGCAACCACTTGGGAGAGAACATGGGATCAGATGTTTTTAATGTAGTTCTTTTTTCAGGAGAACCGTAAAGTCTGAAAAAATAAATGAGATGCTAGAGATTTAGCAAGCATGGGTGTGGTGGAGCCTATAAATAACTTTGAAATAAAAATGGGAAATGAAAATGAGCTCCTTACAGTTCAGAGTATTATGTAGAGAGGAACATGATCAACGACAGAGGTTACTGTACCTGAAGAAGAGAAAAGAAACCCCTAGAGGGAAACTAAAGTGAGCTATTTTGTGGAGGAAAACTAATGCACAAAACATTGTGAGCTTTCTTACTGATCAGTTCTCAGTCTTTTCAGGACTGCTCAGAGTGTGTTGGGGAGCTCAAGACTCATGTCTTAAATACCCTGAAAAAGAGAATGAAATAGTCTTTCAAATGCAGTAGGCAATGCACATCTCAAAAGGTTTTCTTTTAAGCTCCCTGCCTTTTTGTAGTGTATCACTGAAATAAGTGGTTTTGATCCTTTAGACAAATCCTCTCCTTATACCTCTGACAAGCCCATGAATTGCTTCTCCCTCCACTGCTGAGTACAACTACACCTGTGCAGAAGGTGACACTTAGCAGCTGCGCATTTATGCTGGAATTCAGTTGTCTACTTGTTACGACTGTCCTTTAAAGAAGGGTGAAGAATGAATGTGTGGATAAAACCCTGATGGATTCAAATGGATGTTTGAAAATATGTGTGAAGATCATCCCCCACACACCTCTTTAAATAGGCCCCACATGCCTCTCTAAATAGGCAGTTTAGTCAAGGAAATAGACACTTGAGGAACAGTTCTCCATTACTCATTAAAGGTATTTTAGCGAACATCAATGAAATAAATTTGACATGGTAGTGTCTGCTGTACCTTTAGCAGGTCAAGCATTTAACAAAATAAACTAATCTGCATGTGTGAAAAAGTCATCAGGTCCAGAAGCAACTGAAGTTTATAACATATGCTGAAACGTGAAATTAAATTTATACATTTTATAACAGAAGTTATGTGAAAACAGTGGTTAAAAATACACTTTAAAATTTTCTGTTCCTGATCCATGATTAGTAAGGCTATTATTATTATTATTTTCTGTACGATCTTGGATGGAGGTTCTAATGCTGCCCCAGAAATCTCTCTCACTGACCAAGCCATGAGGCATTTCCTTCCATCTCCTTCACCAGATCCCTTTGATCTGCATCGGGTTTCTAAGACCAACTCATTTTTTTCTTCATGTACCTCTAGCCAAAATATTTGCATGCCTTTTATTTCCTTCCTTTTCCCTTCCCCCACGGTGTACTTATTCAAGCACTCCCAAGAGGCAGCCTCTCTTGGCAGCCTTATTTTGCTCATGTCCTTTTTCACTCTATGCTTGTGTTCTCCCCTGTCTTTGTTTGGCAAATGATCTCCTCTTGTTACAGACAAGTTTTCTTTCTCTTCTGTTTTCTCATCAAAAAGATACTCCTGGCAGATGCCAACCCTTTAAAGCAGAAGTAAAAAGAAACCTGGACGCCAATGTCTTCAACCGTATATCCTCTGTTTGGTTAAGTTTGGTATTCAATTTAATTGAACATTTTTCCACAAGTAATTCCAGTTTAGTTCAAGAGGTTATTTGCCATTTTGGTGCCATTGGTTGAATATCTCTCTCTGTTCTTGCCTTACTCTGAATTTAATTTTTTAATTTCTGAATTTAATTTTTTAATTCAGTTGGTTGTATATGTCTTCTGAAACCACAAATTCACCCACCCCTGCCCCACTCACTGCCTCCTCCACTTTCTGTCTGAGTTACAGCTCGGCTGGCTGGAGTACGATTTGGAGTGCTCCCTCCTGCTCTCTCTGAGCCATTTATCTAAAATAAAAAAGCCCACAGTTCTTGGTTTATTTTAGATTTATGCACCGCTTATAGAAAGACAAAAAATATGTAGTGATTGACTATGTCACATGGAGAATAACGATGGTGGTGCTGTTGTTATGACAGCCTACAATCATAATCAAGACAAAGTTTGCTGGTGGAGGAAGAATTATCTTTTATTAGATCAGCTTGTATCACAGGGAAAATTCAACAAGTTTTTCGGCATGTGAGTCCGTTCCCAGGTCTGAAACAGAAACATCAGCCTTCAAAGCTAAGTACAAGCTGAGATCATTGTCTTCTAGTATATCAGCTGTGTCTCAGACCATTTCAAAGACAAAGTTGCTGACGTTTTTGAGAGAAAGAGGGAGGAAGAAACAGAGAGGAAGAAGAAACTGAGGAATAAATACATCAGGAGGGGAAGGGAGATTTTAATCTAACAAAATCCCTGTCTCTGAGTCCATAGTGTTTGTTATCCAGCAGATTTGTGAAAGCACCCATTTTTTTCTTTAGAAAGAAATGTTGTAGGATTCCTTGAGGAGCAGGACCAAGACACCCAAAATAAAATGCAGTGACTACTTTCTTAGAAGTATTCCGTCCTTGATAACTGGTTGCTTCTGTACTTTACAGCTTGTAAATGCTAGCTGTTTCTGGTGCACAGTAGTTGCTTCATTTCACCTGCGTAGCTGAGAGCATTTGATGCGGTTGATGAAACGTGAATGTCCCCAGAAGTACAGGTATAGGATCGGGGGCTGGTGATTGTTCTGTGTTAAGTGGTTTTTAATATGCTGGTAGTGGAGAGATGTTGGTTACATTTTGTACTCAGGAAGGGCCTAAATATGTTTAGTTTGTTTTGGCCACAGGCAGCTTGCCTTTCATAATGTGAAAGTGAGGTTGGGGCCTATGTAATTAGAAGGGTTGTTCTGGAGAGCAGAATTTCAAAATCGGATTGCCTTCTAATAAATCTTTCAACGATTGCCTGCATGTAATTTCCAGTATATGGAATTGCAAGTGAGAAGGATGTGTAAGAGTTTGATGATATTCTGCTCCCACTACGTTATTTCAACATTGCGTGTACCCAACAGTTTTTCTTGTTTTTCTTCTTATTTATATTAATACATACTAACAAAAAGGACATGTCCTTGCCTTTTAAAAAACAGGCCCTAACAGCAAGAAAAGAGAATAAATGATGCTAACATTAGCTTTCGTAAGGCCTGCGTCATCATGCGTTGAGTATGTTGATTGCACTATAGTTAAAACATTTATGCAACTGGATTGAATCACTCTGTGGGGGAGGATTTGCTAATACTGTTGCATTTAACCTACTCCCTAAATCCTTCTGTTTAGTTATGATCCTGACATGATGTTTAGTGTATGATTGTTGTTAACATTGGTTAACCTCATCTATATCTTGACTTTTTTTTACTTGTTACTTATGGACATTCTTGGTGACTACTGTCAATGTTGAAATACAATGCCTGAACCGTTTAAGTTAACAGCCCACACTATCCTATTCACCGTAAGGAATCCAATCTGTGTCTAAATAACCAGAGAATTGTACATAGTGCTTTGGCCTTTTCCAAGAAATTCATTGTTGATTTGGATAATGATTTATAACTCAGTTATCTTTGGTTTATCTTAAGCTGTCCCATGATGTCGCTTGCTGTTTCAGCCAAAAATATTCCTTAAATTCTCATTTTTCAAACCTCCAGATATGTATCCTGCCCTTACGGGATCAAATTATCCGCAAGAGGGGAGTCTTTAGAGTTTCATTTTACACATAGTAAAGGTGGGTGGCTTACCTTTGTGATGCTTTTAACATCGGTATTAAACTGAGTAATTGTAAAAATACTAGTACTAAACCATGGACGATTTATTGAAGTGATGCTATAGTTACTTTTTCTTTGGTTTGTGTGATCTCAAAACTTCTTCCTGCTCTCCTTTGATGTTGCTTACTACATTACGGAGGACATTATTTATTTGACTTGACAGCAGTCAGTGCATGGCAGAAAATACCTTACACCTTTTTTGTAGTTTTTGTGAACAATCCACATGCCAACAGTGAATAGAAGATGCACAGAACTGTGTGTGCACATAGTCACAGACTCACTGATGTCAGCAGGGATCTCTGGAGATCATCTAGCCCACCTTTGTAGCTCTTACATTTTCCTTGCTCTGAATATTGAACTCCTTATTATTCTCCATTTTTGTACAGGATGTTTCACACCAGTTTCATGCACTGTGTTTATTGTGTAGCGTCCCTTGCCCAGCTCCTTCTTCCCCTTGAACCTTAATGGTCTGGCTGGAAAATGACAGTTACTCTAGTTCCGCGCTGGGTGGTAACTTCTGGTGCAACTTTGAAAGCCATTAATTTTATTTTCTCATTTTGTCTATCTTTAAAATGAGATCACCACTGTTGTATTGTTCAACATTTCTGTTGCTACGAAATGGTTAACCTTAAAATTATAAATACTGCAAGCACCGTTGCATTTCTTCAAATTTTATTGAGTCATGTGTTTTTTATTTTTATTTTTAAGAGACATATTATTATGAATATCAGATAAATTAAAATGCTTGAAGAAAAAAACAAAACAAACAAACAAACAAAAACTTCCAAATATGAGTTATTGGATCAGGAAAATAAAACTAATAGAAAATACTGTAAATCTTAGCCTTCGAAGCCACCACTTAAGTCCAGGTTTTGGAGGCTTGACTGGAGGCATAATTCTTCAATGTTTGGGGATGGCAGTGTTTTATAAGATAACTTCTACAAAGCTGTAGTATTCCATAATGGAACATAGAGAAAAGATCTAGCAGTTATGTCACAAATGACAGTGAAACTTGGACCCATTGTGTGACATCTCAGGGAAGGACCTTGGGAGCCTCTGTTTTCTGATCCCAGGAACTTCCAGCTTGGGGCTGAGTTTGTAGTATTCTCAGCAAGTATTCTCAGCAAGTATTCTCAGCAGTTAGGGAACACTAATATAAGAATAAGAGCTCTTATGACATGTGCTTTATAGTCTGATTTAAAAATATGGAGCAGATTTTTTGGTGGTTTTTGTTTGTTTGTTTGGTTCCCAAATTGCTTCTTGTGTCATCACAAAGCTTCACATAGCATTTTCTATATTTTCCATCTGGCTCTGTCCAGAGTTCTTTCATTCCTTCCAAGTGGAGACATACATTTTTTGAAAACCATCTGTAAAGATAATGCTGTATACTTAATACAGCATATAACATGACACTAATTCATAATGCTTTTTGGAAGACTAAACAGTCTCTAGAAATCAGCAGCCCCTGAGCTTATAGCTGTAGAGTCCATCCAAGTGCCCAACAGTGTCAGAGACTTTTGAGGGTCCTCTTTATCCTCTGAAAGCACAGAGCTCAGGGCTTGGGCTCCCGCTGCAGGCATTGCTTAGGCATTGCCAGATGCCAGCCTTGCCAAATATCCCAGAGCATGTGGGATTTCCCATATGGCATAGCCAGGTCCCGTGCAGGACACAGCTCCTGAACCCACCCACCCAGCACTCTCCGGAGGACGTGGGGCTCAGCACGTGGGACATGCAGCTGCCCCGTGGAGCTGCTGGGAAGGACCGCTGTGGTTTGTCCATCTGCCCTGCACCGGCCCTCTGCCAGCATTGTGCCCAAAAGCGCTGTGATGGCCCTTCCCAGGACAACACAGGGCTGTTTCTGCTGAGAGTTTGGCTGCCTGTGCAGGAATATCTTCTCTAGCAAGCTGTCACATGCAATTGCCATGGGCCCCAGAGCACTGCTGCACTGGTGAGGCTTTTTCTTGGACTGATGTAGTGAAATGGCTGGTGCAGGTACATCAGCCAGGGGTTCAAACTCTTCAGCAACCCCGATTGGTGCAGCTGCATTGATGGTTATTGTCTGAGATTTACAGGTAGAAAATAGTAGGGCAAACACTTAATCTTGTTCTTTTGCCAATAGGTTTTTTTTTTAATGCATCATTTAGCTTAGTGACAAGGTACATGTTCTTGTACCTTGTACAAGATTTTTTTTTTCCCCTCTTCCTGATTTATATTTTTATTTGGGCTCTGGAAGTCGTTTCTGAGTATGTCTGAGTGATTATTTCCTATCTCATATATATTAAAAAAAAAAGTTTAACTCCAGTTGACCCATATAGTGCTATAAAGTATTTGGATTTTTAATTTATAAAAGAACTTTTGTTCCATGTTTAAAAATAATGGAATATACAGATTTGTTGTTATCTGAGTAACTGAGTACTGTCCAATTCTTCTCTAGTAAAGCAAAAGCCAAAGGCTATTTATTTTAGTGGGAGTTACACTAGTATTTCCTTTATTAAAAGGGGAAATTAGTAATAACGATTAATTAGAAAATGGAATATTAATCAACAGTGTTTAAAGAGATGACATACAAATAGCCATATAGCAATTACCAAAAAAAAAAAAAATTTAAAAAAGTGAAGGTTTCTTCATTATATTGTTTTTCATGTCTCCAGATGTAGAATACACATATTCAAGTATGGGTTGAATTTGGAGCAAAGAAACTGCAAAACATCCTTGGTGACAAGAAAACAAGGTAAGGTTTTCATTACAGAAACAAAATTTTCAAACATTCTTAGACCCAATTTGAACTTTGTTCATAATATAATGGGGAGGAGACAGACAACTTAAATGCTAATGTACGTACCGTTTTATTTGTTTTAAGTAAGCATATTCAGCTTATTTAATGGAGATTCATCGTAAATCTTAACAGTCCTATTTAGCATCCGTTGCTTGGAAAAATCTCTCTAAAAGTAGAAATCCTACAGTGTGCTGCATAAACACAGTATTATGAACTGATTACCTAAAGAACACCAGTGTAAAACCTTTAAAGACATAGTAAGCCAAGGAAAACTTGTTCAGTGTGCTTTAGGTGAAAGTGGTGACTCAGAGCCTGACTTCTAGCAGTATTCATGTACAGATCTATACACCTCCCTGTGAAAGTCCTCTACTCTTCTTCCTTAATCAAGCAAGTCTGTGTTGCACACACCAGTGTTACTGCTAGGTATGCCAGTCACAGGCTTTCAGAGAGCTTTTATGGCTTGTGCACATACAGCTTCAAATCTGTTGCATCATAAACTCTTCTGGGTGCTTAACCAGTTGCCCTATTTATGCTCACAGACTGCTCAGACTAATGTCAATGTCTGAATATATAAAACTAATCCTGTTTTCTCCGTCACCTTATTTTTCGGATACCAGGAAATTAGATTCTGTGTGTCTGACAAGTAGGAAGTCCTTGTCTGCACATTACAGCATGGCAAAGAAAGTCAAGGAGGTAAGTCATTTGTCAAGGACGCACCAGGAGACAGTGAGATAGCTGGGAAGAGCTATTTTCTGCTGCTGAGCCTCTGTGCTTTAACCCCAGGATTGTACAAATGAACGCAGGCAGAAACCTGACCTGAAAATAGCAAATTTTCAGTTAAGATCACTAATGAGGATTTTAATTAGTTGAGTAAGCCAGCGTCAATACAACCAGTAAACCGAACTCCATGACCTAGCAGCCTACATCTTCCTGAAGGAAGCTGTATTCTAGACGAGTGTGAATCAGGCCTTTTAGCTATTTTTTACCATTTATTGGCACAAGTCTTGCTTCATTATTTTTTTATTTATTTATTTTAATTCATTTAAGTAGCATTGTTCTGTTTGGGGTGTAGATCCATTCTGAATGTGCTCACCTGGATGAGGGCGGCCAGCAATTTCCATCAAGGGCCACTTGGTTCACTCCTGGGACCTTGCTAGCCCAGTGTCATCTTCTCCCCTGGTGGCTGGACTTTCCCTGCCCATCTCTCTCCAGTCTGCCAGCTTGAACTGCAGCGAACCCCCCTCTGCTGCAAGAGGAACATGCAGCACTCTGCCAGTGCTGGTGCCAGTGCTCCTCCCCGTGAACTGCTGAAAGTTTTCTGTTCCCCAGATCTGGCAACAACTAAAATAAACTTTCCAGCAAACCTCTCACCTCAGTATCTGATTTTTTATTGTTTTTGCACATTATCTGTTGTGAAAATCTTGGCAGCAGCTGCATGATTACAGCTTTAAATGTATCTAGACACATTCCGCGATGCAACAGGGTTTTTCTATGCTTTTGAAGCAGCATACTCACTGGTGGAAACAGATTGCTCAGCTGGGGTAATTCGTTAGTGCCATGGTGTGAAGTCGGGGTTACAGCAAGTCAGGGACACTTTCTAGCTGAATGTTTGTCAATATACAATGAAACGGTGAACTTTTGGACTTGCATCTAGTTTAGGATGACTGTGAGTGTTACACACAATAGTTTTGCACCAGTCAGTAGTAACCACAAGTGCAATACAATGTGAAACACTGAACAGATTTCCAGATCCCAGAGAGTTTATTAACATAGGAGATAGTAACATGGAAGATAGGGAGGAAGAAGGCTGAAGTATGGCAGGATGGAGAATTGTGTGATAGCTGGCCATGATCAGGACAGCAGCAAGGAGGAATGAGGAAGAAACAAAGGATAAACAGGTAAAGAAGTTTCACTGCAAACTGCCTAGTAAGGGAGGAGAACAGCCAGAGAGAAAAGGCAATTTAGAAAGGAGAAGACAGCACCACTTTGCTGGACTCTGCTGGGTGAGCTGCAGAATGTTCCTGTGATGATTGCACTGAGAAAGCTCTGCTAGCCTGGGAATGCACTGCATAAAATGGTCGTAGGACAGAGCTAGTGCTGGTAGCAAGATTTGTTTCATCATGGGAATTCACTGCCTTCCTCAGTAACTGTGCAGGAATAGCCCCCAAACAAATGGAGTCTGCACGGGGCTAAGAAAGGCCTGCTGGTGGAAATGATGTGTTGGTGAGGGCTATCAGAGGCCTTCGCTACTCTCCGGCAAATCTGCACTTCGTACAAGTTCCTGTAAGAAGTAAATATAGTGCAGACAGAAAAGCACATAGAGAAGTGGATCCGCTGTAGAGACTTATTTCAGTACCACTGTCTTACTTATTCCGGTACCACAGACTGTCTCTTCCATGATGATTTGGAGATGAGGTTCTCTGTCAGGAGCAGATTTGATCCTGCCATGGAGATGAACTCCTTGGGTCTGGTTGAAGTCCTTTTTACCCGTTTTCAATGACTCCATGGCACGGTCTCTATTATAAAAAAATATCAGTGATGCTTCAGTTCTTGAAGCCTGAAGAAGTTACACATAAATGCAGTTCCATTTGGCTAATGATACACTCATGACAGTTGTTTATGCAGATCTGCAAGCAGATTTTGCTTAAATAGTTATTTTACTCTAGTCTCTAAATATATCTCCTTCTGTAGTTCCTGGGCAACTTCCATCCTGTATTTTAAAGGATGGCACAGCTGAAATCTGTTTTGAAACATGTTTATTAAGAGGGTTTGCCTGTGAATAATGGTTCTAGCTTAAATTCTCACCCTGCCTTCATCTAAACTGTGTAGGAAATCACAAAGGTTATGACCCCACAAGTTGCTGTCTCTCTTTCTCACAACAGCTCTCGAGTCTGAGAATACAGAGCAAAATTGTCAGACTAGGTCTGATGATAAAGAAAAAAAAATTAGATTTAAATCAGAGCAAAATGACTACTAACTAAAGCTTAATTAACATAGCCAATAAAGGACTACAAGTACAGACACTAAGTCAATAATTTTTAAAAACCTTTCAGAAGGTTTCTAGGTGCTATTGGAAATGAAAAGCTAAATGCACAAGAGATGCTACAAGCAACAAAAGATAAAAAAGTAAAAGAAGCAAATTACTTCTTCATCTCCAAGTTAGACAGGTTATTAAGTGGCAATAGAGCAGTGTCAATTTGTATGAACTTCTGCCATTTATAGCAGAAGAGAACGTGGTTCTATTTTTATCCAGCATCGGTGGTGTTCTGGTAATTAAAAAATATCGCAGATCCAAATAATTTTCTAACTCAGTAACTTTGTTTCCATCCTTTTACCAGAGTTCAGAGTGAATGACAGAAAATAATAATAATAAAAAAAATCTTTGCTGCTCACCATTTAAAACTTTAAGTAAATTCTGTGAAAATTACTAGATTTATTTTTCATGTTTGAAACTTTCTGCAGTGGCAGGATATTTCTGCAGAAGGAGTGGCAGCTTCTAATGGCACATGTAAACGTGCTTTGCAGGGGCAAGAAGCTTGCATACATGTCCAGGATTTATGCACCTTGCTAAACACAACCCACAAACTTTTGGGGTCTATTTAGTCTTTTTTAGAACCATCCAGAGCCTTTTCTAGAGCCTTCTTTCACCTCCCACCTCATCCTTCCTTTCTTGGGGAAGCTCAAATCTATTGGTTTTGAGTTTTCCTTGCATTGTGGCATTTTCCTCCTGAATCACCAGCTCAGGTCTCAGGCCACTCTCTTCATTATTTGGGAAGCTGCAAGGAAGTTAAATCACTGCGAGGAGACCTATAACATCCACCAGACATCTCTTCAGCGCAGAGGACTACAGTTACTGCTGCAAGTGCTGAGGCGGAGCTGCCTCCTGAAAATATGCTTGGGTCAAATTTTCAGCTCTAAAAATGTTGGTTTGATTTTTGGCCCATTTCTCATATGCTCAAAGGTACTGGTTTGATTTCAGACTGTGTTCTAATTCTTACCACACTCACCCAGCTATCACTGAGTAGATTCTTTTTGTAAAAGGTAGAGACATTATATGAAAGCAATATGGATTTGAAGAAGAAACGTGCTTCTTCTTTTAAGAGTGTATCCTCTTTATTCTTCAAACGGAACTGTCTGAGCTTCCTTGATTGTAAAGCTATAATGACAACTAAAAGGGAGTTAGTAGGTACCAGTTATAATGAACAACCTGCATGGGCACCAAACCTGCAATTATAATTTGCAGGTTAAGTGATCACACCACAGAAAATCTAGGAACATAATGAATAATTTGTTCAAACTTAATTAGGGCAAGTCATTACAACAATTGTGAGGGGGAGGAGGGGAAGAAGAAGGCAATGAAAATAAATTGCTGTCCTTAAAGTTGTATAGAGTATATTAACTCTCAAATGAATCTAATTGTGGCAGTGAAAAGGTCAAAAAAAAAAATAAAGAGAGAAAAATTAGGAAAAAATAACAAAGAAAAGAAATTGAAAAGAAGAAATAAACTGTTGGTATATGAAGGGAAAAAGGGGAAAAAAACTGCTTCCTTAAATCTTTGTATGTTTTCTGCTAGTATAGCTGCTGCAGAAAGGCTGGTATTGTTCCTGCACATGCAGTGCTGATTTCTTCCCTGGTTCCACATCAGCTCCTTTACTATTGGCTTTCTATGCATTTCCATTGCAGCATTTGGAAGGACTTTAACGAAGGAGGTGAAGGGCAGTGATGAGAAGATAGGGCCAGAAGTGGCCATTAGCCAGAGCTGGGAACTGCAGGGTGATCACAGCTGCAGCCTGACTTTCCTCTCTCTGACTTTCGTAATTAATGTGATAATTAAAATCTGTTTATTTCTAGCTTTAAACCATTCCATGTTTTTAGTTACATCCTAACTTGACTCTTTTGATTCTGTAGTATTTTCTGCTTTTACTCTCCTTTCATTACTGACCATTAGAAGGAAAGATAATAAAAGAGAAAGGCTTAGGAAAAATACCTATTTTGGTTATTAAAACAAACAAACAAACAAAGTTAATTACAACTCTCCACTGACTGTAATAGTTTTTAACCACTGTGAATTGGTCAGACCAATTCTTGCTATATTGATATATAAGAACCAGTTAACACTGCTCACCCCTAAGCTAAAATAGTGTTACTGTGAGAGTATGTTTGTCTGAACAAGGCTGGAATAGTTCCAGTAAAGCTGGCATGAGTTTTAACAATATCTGTGTTGTGTTTCTTTGCAGGTTGCATCCAACAGTATGGCAGCGTATTTCTTACAATGACTCACTAAACCAGATACTTCATGTAGTCAGCTTCTGAAATGCCTTAAATAAAGCCAAAATAAATTGTTTTCTAGATCCTCTTCTTTGTTCCACATTCCCACAGCTTAAACCTGTTTTGGCAGCTATTTATTCCATGACTAGTCCCACAGGCAGCAGCTAGATTACTTGCGAAGCCATTTGTAAAAGTAAATGTTTTCTGCATTCAAAGTCAAAATGTTTACTTATGTTGCCTTGATAAACTGTAGGAGCACAAGTCTATCTAACAGAGGAGAGGGGGTAAATCTCAGCCACATTTCTCCTTATGATTCCCTGAACCCGTCCTGGGGCAGTTTGGTGTTAACTGTTTTCTAGCATTCTGTCTTTTAGGGGAATAAACCTATGCCTTATTTGTTCAAGGTACTCAGTTGACTTTCTTGGCATAGAATCTTGTTGTGGAAGAAAATAATTGCTGCTTGTTGAACAGAATTAATATCTTAATTCTTATAACTCCAGAGAGATTTCATCTTTCTACTTTTAATTTTCTCTGCTGCTCCTGAGCTGCCAGAAAGAGGAGGTTTACAGCAATATCTAAGGCTGGTCAGACCCTGGGCTCTGAAAGTTTGTTGTCCAGATTCTTACCTGGAACAAGAATGAACTCTCAATTTCTTGCTCTATTCATTCTCACCTTCAGCCATGAGGCAAATTATAGGATATTTTCCACGTATATTTTGGGTCAACTGGAATTGCTGCAGCATCAGTAACTTCTTCCTCTGATCAGCGTAAGTCCATGCCTGAACGTGGGTCCCACAGAAGAAGGAAGAGACAAAGCTTGTGCAATGAAAAGGTGTAAGATGACTCTGTCGTAACTAGCACAAGTGCTGTTAGCCAAGCCTAGCGAGCAACCTGACAGGGCTCAGAAACCACACAGCTGACAAACAAGGGCATGAATGGAAAGTGGGAAGACTGTCAAGTCTGCTACTACTTACTCATTTCTGGTGAAGAATAGCTGAGACATATGGAGTGAGGTCAATAGGCCAGCATGTATCTCTGCCATCCAGATCTGTAACAAAACTACAACTAATACAGCTGCTCTGTCTGAGAGGAAAATAAGCACAGTGAAGAAAGGAATATGAATCACCCACACCCTTCTGTACTTGCTACCTTTTGCTAGCAACTGCTTGCAGGGATCTTGCCCCTTCTGTGTATACCCTTGTAACCATTAGTGGCAGGAGCTAATTCAGAGCACCTTAATGAATCGACAGAACTACTGGCAGCAGGTGGGTGTCATAAACTTGTCTGCAGCTGAGACGAAAGGCAAGGATAGCTTGATATTCCACTAAGTGGGCAGAGCTAGGAAATTACTCTAGAAGGTAGTTAAAGCAGAATTTAACCCAACTATGATATGGAAAAACAGCATATGTATACATTCATATATATAAAACAAAAGCTAGAGCTGACCATGTAGTGATATCACTTTGGCAGAAGGTCTGCAGACAACTGATTTGAACTAAGTGCTGTATTTTCTGAAGAGTGGCTTTATAAATAGGTCTTCACTACCAAACAGCAGACAGACTAGGATATTTCACAGGTTTTATGTGAAAAAAAAAAAAAAATGAAAAAGGGGAAGTCTGAGGTCAGAGAATGTCCCCAATATTCAAACAGAACTTTTTTTTTTTTTAAATTTCCATGAAAGAGTTAATTTATTAGCTATTATTAGCTTTATTATTTATATTTAATGTGGAAGTTCCAAAAAGGATGTTCATCATTCTTTTGAATTAGGTATTTATATATGGTATTATATACTGGAAATAGTATTGGAAAAAAATCTTTCTTCTAATTCAAGCACAAAGACAATCCTGTAAGGAGATGGGCATGTTTGGACTTTAACCTCGTCTGGATCTGAATTTGCAGCAGGCTGTTATAGAGCATCACTCAGAACGTGTCGCTGACGTTCTCCACTGGAGCTAAGCCTGTCCTTCTTAGGACTATTGCTGTGGGCACGGGTATATACGCACCGCTCTGATTCTGCTGCTTTGAACGCGTCTCAAAATCATGTTCTCTCCTTTTCACGAGAGCATCAAGCAAAGGACATCTCCCTCTTGTGGAGGAAAATGTAACAGCACTGGAAATTTTAAATTCTGCTTCAGGGGCCACGCACACACGTTGAGCCAGAACGAACCTAGCTCCTAAGACAGCAAGAGAGAGGTGAATTTATTCGTAGCTTTCCTTTTTATGATGGTGTGGTATGGGAAAGAGCAAAAAAAAAGGTATCATCATCCTAACAAGGATGTTTTGATTCAAGCTCATGCTGCATCATTACTAGCAGGTTCTGAACTTTTTCCCTTGCACTACAGTAAAAGCATATCTAAACAGGTCAGGCATTTTGTTCTGCAGCTTATCTTTGAACTTATGGTCATTACCAGAAAATTTGCCTTTCTTCTGTTTATAAACAGCTCTTTACACTTCCACTATAAAGATGAAGGATTTAGTACAACTTTGAACCAGTGCATATTCCTTTCTTTATTCTGGTTTCTGCATGTAGGTAGTGAGTGTTCTTAAACAACCTTTTTCATCCCCCCCCCTACCCCCCCCCCAACACCGAGTCATTTCTACTGTGTTTTTATTGAATTGTAGCATGAAACAGATAATTTCTATGTATTCTTTCTGTTAGGAGAGGATTGATTCATGATCATTTGCTTTAATGTTGACCTCTCCTGTTTAAAAATCATGGTCACATAAAACAAATTCCACACGTTTCCTTTGACTATAATACAGACCTTTATAGGTAGCTAATAACCAAATAATTTAGTAGCCCACTCAAGTATTGTGTCTTTCAGAGACATACATTATGTTAAGTGTGTGTTCATGAATAAGCACGTCTAAATTTCTTGCGGTTATAATTCAGGCTCCCTGATATACAAGACAGAGAAATTATGTGGCATCTTGTTCAGTATTGCACTTTATTCCCTCAGTCAACTTTCTTTTTTATTTGTAGAGCTTTTGAGCTGCAGGCCACCACGAGGTCCGCCCTCAGTCTCCTCTTCTCTGGCCTGAACAAACCAAGGGACCTCAGCCGCTACTCATGTGTCTTCCCCTCTAGACCCTTCACCATCTTTGCAGCCCTCCGTTGGACATTCTCTAACAGTTTTATATCCTTCTTATCGCTGCACCCAAGACTGCACACAGTGCCCAAGGTGAGGCTGCTCAGCGCAGAGCAGAGCAGGACAATGCCTTCCCTCACCCGGCTGGCGGTGCTGGGCCTGAGGCGCCCCAGGGCAGGGTCACCCCCCTGGCCGCCAGGCTACACGTAATTCAAATTCAACTTGCTGTCAGCCAGAACCCCCAGATCCCTTTCCATGGGGCTGCTCCCCAGCCTCTTGTGCCACAGTCTGTACGTACAGCCGAGGCTGCCCCGTCCCAGGTGCAGAACACAGCATGGGGCAACCCTGGTACAGACAGGGAAGCCAGGGGAAAAAAAGAACTGGAATTTCATTGCTCTCCTGATAAACCAACTTACAAGAGGTAAGGTAGAGCAAGTTTCACTTGCAATACTATTTTTTATGCTTTAAAACCAGACAACTATTGCATTTGCCAAGGATCAAATGTTGATTTATTTAAATACTTCAGCATCTAAGACTTGGCTTTAGATATTTGAAAATAACTTACATATATTATTTGAAAGGAGTGAAAAATCAACAAACACATGAACATTTTTGAGATTCCAATGTCCATACACAATTTCAATAACATTATTCACATTTATAGCTTTGCATCTGACTACTGATATTCTTCAACATGTCTCCTGTCCTGAAAGAAAGAAAATGGAGGCTTGCGTGTTATGCTCAGAAAGTTAACAGATTCATGCAAAAACAGATTTTGGCAAAAAAAAACACAGGAAGAAGCTTATCAGCTCAGAATTCTCTATGGAAATGGTCTTAGTTCATAGACTTTATTACACTACCTTTGGTATCTGCTATCTGTTACCAGCTGATACATCACCTCATTTGTCTCAAATCACTTGGTAGCTTTGGTCCTGTTAAGAATAACTTCAGAGGATGGTGCAGTGCTGTCCTGGTATGACACATAGCTCAGCACTAAGCACAGCTTTGAACTCTGTGGAGACAAAGACTGCCAGGTTTTGTTTGGTACTGACTTGTAGGGTTTGTACTCTCCGTGTGCTCTGATAAAGTCTGAGATCTCGACTCTATTATTAACTGATGCCTTTAAAAATGAGGTGAAAATTCAGTATTTCTGTAAAACTGTACAGCAGGATCAACATAGTGCTGTACTGTAACAGAGGCACTTGTGTACACGTATGTGGGAGTGTTCTGAGCTGGGAAAGCTAAATCACACCCTTTTCCTCTTAATGTTTTGTGACTGTGATACTAAAGTGATTTTAGTGCATAAAAGTCATAGCTTCCAAAAAGCAAAACATGCAGCTCTAATAGCTTCATGTTTACCTTAGTTTAGTGCATTTTTATCATTTGTACTCTGAATCAAAAGAAGTCCCACCACAACTGCCATAATGGATGGCATAGAAACGCAAATAGGTTTCTCAGGAGACCTGTCAGCACGCACAGGGCTGGAGATGCACGGAATTATCATATGGCAAACGACCTTACATTGCATGGAAGGAATGGAGAGAGGTTTCAGAGGCAACGATTGCCTTCTTCCCTATTCCATTCCTCTTTCTCAGGGCAGACATAAATAAAAGACAGTGCTAGAAGTTACAGGGATTTGTATAAGATTAAAAAAGTACCTTACTTGGGATTAATTAAATAGGAATGATAACATTAAAATTAGAAACAATATATGTTACATTCAAATATAATTACAGAAAGAAGTATGACTTGCCAACAAGAATAACAAATGGTGTTAAATATCAGCGAAGAAGATTAGAAATGGACCATCCATTTTTGTGGCCTAGGTGGCAAAGTTGATTGTCTTTTTTTCTTTCCCGCGACAGTTATTTTCTCTTCCATTGCAGGCAGCTAATTAGGACTGGTTTCACATTCTGTGTGCCAAACTGAAAAATGTTCAAGAGACTGAATGTAGTTCTTCACTGTCCTTTTATTTCATGGCATTTGCTGGTGAACGCACTCGTCCAACTGTGCGATGGGCATCTGAACGATGTGAAGAGCTGGCAGCTGGTGCAGGAGGCTCTCTGTGCTGAAAAGCAGAGCTGCAGGTTGCTGTGCCAGCAGGAACTGGTGAGGCCAGTCCTGGGCAACCTGCATTTGGTGGCCCTGCTTGAGCAGAGGGATGGACCAGGAGACTTCCAGAGGCCAACATCAACAATTCTGTGACTGCGATAGATCAGCCTGCAGGGTTGGGCAGTGACTCAAGGGATTTTCTAAATATCAATAGATTTTAATTTCGCCTTATGATTTCCTTAAATAAGTTCTACTGTGCAAAAAAAAATATGTGATTTATGGGGCCACACTTGATCTTGATACTTCTAGGCAAGCAGTGGACACTATGGGAATGTGTTTTCCCCAAATATACTCTAGTCGAAGCATGGCTAAGTCCCTTACAACACTCTGCTCCACAGCAGGTTGTTCTGCTAGAAAGCAAAAATACTTCAATTACAACACTGTCATTTGTTTATTGAAAATACTGCTTCTGCAAAAGGGTAATGAATGTGGGATACCACCAAATGAAAATTTCTCACAAAACTTAAATGACTGAAAACTTTCATTTTCTCCATTTGGTACCATATATATGGTGGGAATTATGCATTAGAATAGTCTAATGCTAATGCTACAATGATTCAAAGCATGTCTATCAGTATGAACTATGTTATTTACTTTGGCTAAGAATTTAATGACATTATTAGAAGTACATTACGGTTTCTACTTCCCAACTCAGGTTTTGAATCTTGCAATATTTGATTTGATTTTTGTTATATTTGTCAATTTATTTGTTAGGATTCTGATGGGACTTAATACTTTTCATTACACTTTTGCAATTAACCTAATACTTAACACTTATCTACTGATAAATAGTTGTTCATAAGGTGCTTTGTAGTTTCAAAATGTTACTCGATAACTGTTAACAGACATATTTTTTTTAGTTTTAAATTGTAAAACAGAGGATGGCGAGTGGTTTATAAAACAAGCACAAATTAGTCGACATCAAACTGATGCATAGGACAATTGCTAGTGCTTTAGTTTAACTGAGGATACTCAGGAAGGACTTCAGGATATAAAAAATGCTCCAGATAGGACGTGTCAAGGTGCAACTCTCAATGTCAAGGTGCAGCTCTATTTGCTCTTGGCTCCTGTAGGTTCCATGTCTATGTCCAGGTCTGACAGCGCACAGAAGAAGAGCAGTTGAACACATTTTGTTGTTTTAACTGTAACACAGAACAAAAATGTGTAGTTGAGACAAAGTTATAATATCTTAGACATATATGTCGATTTTGAAGTATTGGAAAGAACTACGCAGATATTAGGAAAATCTTAAAAGAACATTAATGAAATGTATTAAACACATGTAATGAATAGATTAATGCAAAAAAAATCAATAATTATACAGTAAGTCTTTCTTATTTCGACCAATATTTCCATCAAACTGTCAGATTGACATCTGAGTTCAAAATGAGTAAAGATATTAAAATATTGTTTTTCAAGATCGCCTGAACTTGAGAGGTGGAAGCTAGCCTTCAGGCCAGTAATCATTATTTCATAATTTAGGAAAACACACGGACTCTTCTGACTCAGAGATTCCACTCCTTGAGCAGTAAACGGTGTCCTGGTATTTCTGCCTTCCAACGTATCAAACTGCATGCATTTATTCTTTGCAATCCTACAGGGCTGTTATTGAGCCAACATTTTGAAATGGCTCAGCACCACCAATGGCCATATTACATCCACATACTGGACTGTTCTGTACATTTATGCATAGCTTTGTTTTCAGGGTCATGTGAAGAAGCAAATGATCTCAGACAAGCTGTGCGCAGCATAGCAAAACTTCATAGGGAAAAAAGAATTTAGGAAAAATTATTCTTTCTTCTGACCAAGCATTCAGAATTCTGGCACAGTGACTAAGACAAGATGGTATTGCTTACCGGAAAGCCACTGCAGACATCTAGGTCTTTTTTCAAATGGCAGGTAGACTCCCAAATAATATGCAGGAATACCTGAGAGGGCAATACCAATGCCAATAAGGGAATTGATTGTGTCGCTGTAGAGAGGAACTATGACCAGGAAAAGGGAACATAAACAGTATATGATAGGGAAGAAGAGGTTCAGCTGTGGAGACAAAAAAGAAAAATAATTATTAAAAAATCAACATTTAATAAAAGAAACAGTAAATATTCTATTGGAAAAAATGTCAAGTTTTGCAGATTAAAATTAGACAAGTCATTAATAAAAATATAATTAGTAACTACATGACTACTATGTGCTGTCTATATCTTTTGAATGGTTACAGTCAGTAGTCAGTATTATTACGATAGTGTATGCTGCTGAGAGCCTCTTGTTTGGTACATGCCTGTGTAATTGAAAACTTGGGGGTTTTCAGACCTGTACAAGCACAGTTCCCTTCCACATTAGTAAGAGACTAATCTTTGAAAGCAGTACTTTAAAATTAATAATAAAGTAATGGGTAATTTTCCCTCTAACTTCAATTGCAATTTTTTTGTTGTAAATTTGAAACAGAACAAACTCAGCTGGGCTTTCAGTCACCATTTTGATTCCACAAAACCTAATGGCTGATTTACAACCATTTTGCTGGGGTACTTAGCAATTATATCACAAATAAAGGAAATTGCAATAACTTCTTTATGGAATTTGTTTTCACTAGAATATTTTTCACTGGTTGCAGTAATAAGCCTCCTCAAGAGTCCAGAAGATGGCATTTGAATACTAGCTGAAATGTGGAGCTGAATGTTTTTTATAATCAGGATATTGCACTTAAACAGAAAAAAGTGCTGGTAAAGACAGCACAGGAGGTTAGGAAGACAGAGTAACAAGGAAGAAATATTTAGAAAGGCTTGAAAAGATGTGATGTTCATTTGGATTTTTCATCATTTTGCTGCAACACTGCAGGGCTGAGATGCAGGTCATGAAGCCAGGAGAGCGCAGTGAAGTGGGAGCCAGCATGTAGCTTTGTGTGCCTGGGGAAAGCTTTGGGTGCCCATCCCTGCTTCCCTGGGTTCCTGGATTAAACTAGAAACAAACTGTATGTGTGTTTTATTTTTGTGCTGGCTCCCTCTCCTAACTGTTAGCCAGATGCTCTTCTGCAGGCAGTTATTAAGCTAGCATTTCACTGCCTATGACCTATACAGCAGGAGGACTGAATGCCTATTATTCAAGCTTTTGAACTTCTGCATGAGCAGAATTTGAGATGTTTATGGGCTTTGGAGGGATTCTTGCTGAATTTGTAAGTTTGAGCAGAGTGTGAACTTCCCTCGAGCCCCCATCACATATTGAGGTTCCCTGTGAACAAAACCTTAAGGACCAAGAATGGGCCAAGAACCCCAAATATTTATTTAGTCTATTTATACTGAAAAGTCAGATTACATTTTAATGAAAAGAAAAAAAGAAACTGAAAATATCATTTCAACCTCACAAAGTATCAGAACAAATGTTCTTGTGCAAACTCAGATAAGTTTTGCTTCTTTATTTCTTATTTTGTATGCTAACAGGATTTCTATGGCTGAAATAAATAACCTATAACATAATAAGTAATATTACGGTTCTGGTAGTATGGGTAAGATAAACATGTGCATTAGCTGACTGTTGCAGCTTATTTCCTCTCATTTACTTACTTTAATAGGCCGTGGCCTATGTGGCTGAGTATATCGCAGATATATTAGCCCTGCAATAGACAGACCCACGAAGAGCCAGTAGTTGAAACAGTAGTAGTTAATGAGGAGGAAAACATCTTCCACGAGGAGATAAAGCAAAGTCATTAAGCCCTAGAGATAATAAAAGAAAGACTTTTTAATGGGAAAATAAATACATGTCATCTAAAATAAAGAGGTAGTAAAGTTGTAAAAGGACCCGTTTCAAACACATTTAGCTGTTTAGCGTCTTTGTCAGCCACATGGACAGTGGGATTGAGTGCACCTGCAGCAAGTTTGCCAATGACACCAAGCTGTGTGGTGCTGGAGAGGATTGCTAAGAAGCCTTCTGCAGGCAACAGCTTACTTTGCTCTTCTGGTTGTCTTCAGTTTGAAAACTAGCTTTTAATTTAGTTTGTCTTTTGGAGGCACTCACAATGCACTCAGATTGAAACTGTTAGAGTGAATTCTGTGCTATGCAGGTATGCTATATACTCTGCATGGAAAGGGTAAAATAAAACCTAAAATAGCAGAAATTTAATGCCTGTTTTTACAAACATGAGGAACAGAATTATACAGTCTTCTTTTGATGCACAGAAGAAAAAAAAATCCACTGGGAAAAAGGGGAATGGTGGTGTACTAAGGGAGTACACAGCTCATTGTACTAGTGCAAATAGAATTTATCCAAGAAGGGTATCCATAAAGAGACAATAACCATTAATAAATTATCTGGTGTCAAACAGGACCAGTATGATACTTTATGTAACACAGGGCAAGGGAAGATACCAAATAAAATACACGTTCAAATAAAAAACAATGAAACACTCTTGAATGATTCCACTTTCTCTGCTTGTGCATATCCTCCCCCCATTTTAATCTACTAGGTTTATGGATTATTTATTAAAATCATTTGCACTAATTCTGTGGGCCACACTCCCTTGCTTTTGTGTTGCAAGATTTATTTGTATTGTGAGAGCAGGAAAATGTAAATACGGATATAGGCATCCAACCATATGTATTTAAATTTAAATGCTTTAGCCAAGTGTTGTAACTACAGCCCTAGAAAATCAGCCTACTAGAGGGTCTGAGAGATTTTCCTGTCATTTTCTTCTCCCGCGGACGCTCTGAAGATGCACATATAGACTTAACTCCAGTCTACGTGTTACAAAGAGCCAATCTCTAAGTAGTGTTTCTGTTGTTAATTCTGACTACTTGTACAAACAGAGCGCACATAAATGTGAATCAGGCAATTCTCTTTCGACTGAAGAAAATCCACCAGACAAAGTAACACCTCCCCACCTCTGCCCTCAATGAGTTTTAAAAATCCTGACCATTCGAGGAAGAACTCCCCCTCCAACTCAGGAGAAGGCAGGGAGCAGTGTAGGGCAGGGAGGAGGTGGAGCAGTTCCCAGGGCTGCATCCCCAGGGCTGCATCCCCAGCAAACCACGCCAGGCACTGGGCCAGGCTTTCACTTACATTAAAGAGAAGAGCAGGGACTGGTGTGAAACACTTTATATGAATTAAGCTCAAACTGTCCGGGAGGTGTCCTTCTCTGGCTCCAACGTAAAAAAGCCTAAAAAAAAAAACAAAACCAAAACCACCACAAACAACAAAAACACACACACACACAAAACCCAGACAGTTAGCTGAGGAATATCTTATTGCTTTTTGACAAAGACAACATTAATTATTGTATTACTCTATTGTAAATGCTGCTTTTTTCTCTGGTGCCTTCTGTTTATCAGCTGGTGCTGATCATCGAGTGCTGGCACGAGATAACATGCCAGATCATAACAATCCCTCCAGCATAAACGAACAATTCACCATGGCAAAAAATTGTCACTTTTACAATGCAAAGAATTCAGATTAATAACAAATGATTCATTTTCAATTATTTTAAATACATCTTATATTTCGTACCTAGATGCTGCAATTATTGAAGAGTTTAACCCACTGTAGCAGGACATGGCCACAGCTATAGGAATTATCCACTTAGCATAACTAAGGGTTTCACTGCCAAACGTCTGCAATGGAAAAAGAAAACAATAGTGAGGCCCATTACATTAAACATATGGACAATCCCGGGAAGCTCTTATGAGAACATAACCAGCCCAAATATAGCGTCACAGCCATTGCTTTTCTCTAACACTGGCAATGACTAGGAAAATTAGAAATTGGAAAAAATGATCAATATAAAAATAAAAACGACAGATAAATTAAAAAAGGGATTTAAAAAAAAAAGTTAAGCTGAGATCAAGTTAATGAGATGAAGATGTATTGATTACAGTGTAATCTGACAAATCCTGTTTTCATTAATCCATGACTTATAATTGTACTTTTGTATAAAATACTGAAAAGGTTTTTAAAAAAAGCATTTCACTGCAAATTTTTGTGTTGAAAATATTGCTGCAGTCCTACGGCACTCAAAATCACCCAGTGTACATTAGAATGATGAAACAAACAAACAAACAAACAAAACTCCACACCCAAATCCTGGTTCTTAAATTACCCAGATTTGCCATAGCTCTTCCTCTGCTTGGCTTTAGTGAAAGCATCTTTTATAGTGAAGTACTGTAAGATGCAGGATTTATGAAGTATGAAAGAGGATTTTAAAAGAGCAGATTTATTGGATACGAGCTTTATATGCAACTTCTAATATACCAGGACTCCTATACATACACACATACAAATTAAAACAAAGCAAAAATCATCAGCATAGAAATATTTCAATCGTATTCCTGATAAGTATGCTACCTGAGATTCTTCCACAGAGGAAGAGTATGGAGCTTACTTACATACAGTAACTTTTGTTTTTATCATTTTATTTAACTTACGACAGCCACTGCATCACTTGTGAGGAGAGCTGACATGTCCAGCACTACATAGTACGCTATATTTGTCATCAAGTAAATAATAGTCACAATAGGCATGGAAATTGCAATAGAAAGTGGTAAATTCCTGCAAAAGGAAAATAGCAAAATTATTCCATGTTCTTTAAATTTAAATAGAAGATGGTTCCCAAATTCAAACGTTTGTAAATGTATACCTCCATCACTTTTGTGCAATCCAACCTTTTCTAATCATGAGGTTACAAAATAAAGTGCAGCCATGTGTAGAACAATTCCATAAGCAGCTTAGTTGGCTGCTTGTGGGTCTGCCATAAGCTTTGGAGAAAAATTGTGCATTTGTAGCTGTAAACTATAAACTGCCTTTTATATAAAGCAGTGTAAGAGAGCACTTAAGCAATGAGATTAATATGCACGCTTAGGTGTTTTATTGATCGTAGGATTTTTTCCTGACTCATAGCCTTTGCATGTCCCAAAACAAGGTGGACTGTATCAGTGGGGTGGACATCCCTACAGAGAGGAGCAGATGGCATTTCCAGTGCTACTGTGGACTTTTTTCATTTCTCAGTTAACTTTTTGTCGTTAGCAAAATTAAACATTTTCCCCATAAACAGTTAAGCTGAATTTCACATGATAAAGCAGTCATAAACTTAACAGAGTTTTACTCTATTGGTGGCAAAAGCAGTCTTGGAAAACGAAGTAATTGTTTTGTCTGACTGAGAAGAAGTGAGAGGTTTTAGAAGGCTGGGTAGACCCACACTTTTCTCTGCTTTTAGCAGAGATTTGTTCTCCTCCTGCTTTAATTTAAAAATTCTGGCCCAAAGCGTAAGGTGTAAAATACATAAGTGTAGGAAAATGATTTATTGGTGTGATACAATTGGTGAGAGATGACAACAATTCACAAGAGTTCTCGCGCTTACTAGTACTTTTGGAAATTAGAGCTTTTGTAGAGAAAATGGTTGGAATAACTTCCGTTGGAAACAAATAGAAAGCAGCTTGTCCTGCAATCGCCTGCCTTAGCAGAACACTTTCCAGAGCTCTGAAAGCAGAACATCCATTTACCTCTCAGGATTCTGCATTTCCTCGGTGACGTAATTCAGGGTGTCCCACCCCGAGTAGGAAAAGAGGGCAGAGTACAGAGCCAGTGCAATCATTCCCGGGTTTGTTGCTGAGCCCTCGAAGGGAGCTCTCAGGTTTTCTGTTTCTCCTGTACAAAGAGCAGATACCAATTACCTATTACACGTCAAAGGTTATGACCTAGAAGGACACTACGCTAAATGTCTCACCTGCCCCCCAAATAAAACCCATTCATTCCTGGTTTCATTACTATACCTAAAAGTCGCATTTTAACTTGACAGATAGGAGAGGAATACAGACATTCAGACAGCAACTCTAACAGGGAGACAGCAGAACATGTTTTCCCATGTTTGTTATTTGGATGTCACTTGTGAAATTCTACCAGAACTCACAGCTTCCCCTGCCTGGCACCGACCCCTAGCCTACCAAAGGAGGGTGATGTGCTGAAGTGGCATTACACCCTCTCAGCCAGGGAGAAATGGTTGGGAAACCCAATTTCAATTCCTGAATCTGTCTCACATTTCCTCCTCTCCTAACCATGCCTTTATTATCACCAGATGAATTGGTGGGCAATGGAGAGAGAACTTCTTGGGACACCATTCTCAGTAGGATGCTCTCTCCCACAAAGCTGCTCCCTAAAATTAAGAGAAGACACGGGAAAATCTTTCCTTTCAAAATTCTCCTCTAGTTTAGTTCAATCAGATGAGACAACAACCTGCATAAAGTTGCAAAATAGAAGAAATGTTCATGAAACTGCATGAATCTTCACTGCAGTCCTGAAAAGAGGAAGAAAAGCCTGTCTGAATTTGCAGAGGAAAGCAAACTATCTAACGTAAATGGAAGTGGGTTTAGGTATTAAGGAAGACAGAAATACGCTGAAACATCTATTAGGGAAGAAAGTAAGGTCTTTGCTATAAAATGAAGAAACTTCACCATGTGGTTAAACTAAGGAATATACTGATACCACAAAAGCAATGCAATCTTTGAAGAACAGTAAATACCAGTCTTTCACATTCATAATAAAGTCTTTTTCTCTGGAGACTGCAAGAATAGAGGAAGGTGAACCTACATGATCCAAACATGCTTCAGCAACATGGCTGAAGAAAATGGTAGGAAGGAACAAATAAAGGAAAAATCCCATAGGATCAAGAAAAGCTTTCTAACTGTCAAACCTTCTCAAAATCAGATACATTCACAGTGTTGTTTTTTTTTTCTTTTTTTTTTTTTCTTCTTTTAAAGTGGCATATCTGAGCACGTCAGAAGGAGTATGGCAAGGCTAAAATGTGACAATTGTTCTTTCAATTGAATCACAGAATCATAGACTGAAGCAGCTGTTGAGTTTAAAAGAGGGCATTGACCTGATCACAACTTCCTCCAGAAGTCTAGATCATTTCTCCTCCCAGCCCTTGCTGTATTTAAGTGCTTGGTTCTGTTCAGACAGAGTAGAGATGAGACCTTTACCACTATTACAAGCCCTGAGCATTTTGCACTCCTTGCAAGATGACCTCCTCTCCGCCTTTTTCCCTCCTGACCCCAGGTAACAACGTAAAGGAACCAACCTCAGGACTGCGTTCATTTATTCAGTTTTCATTAGACTTGAACAGATCAATGACAACTGACATGCACCACTATGGCTAAAGAAACAAACAAACAAAACCAATCAACCAACCAACCAAAACCCTTCCCTTAAAGTCTGATGTAGCTTTACAGTATAGTAATTGGAGCCAAAGAAAGAAGAAGGCCAGAAAATATAGGAAAACAATCACTCTTGTTAGGTTTTACAAGCTAGTTTCTGCAGAAGAAAAAGACAGTTCCCAAACCAAAGAGAGAAAACCATCTCTATTTTAACTGAATAAAGACACAATGGCTATTTAGGGATTTCATGGGAAAGGAAAATGAAAAAGAAACCTTAGTAACTAAGCAACAGAGCTGGAGTTGGAAGAGACTTCACTGCACCAGATCCCAAACTAATAAAATCAAATCTGTTGTCATATGTAAAGATCAGAAGTAGCACTGGAATAAACGATCATTTTGCTGTTATGTAAATACAGTTCAGCCCAGTTACTGCTCATAAAAGATGGCTCATCCATCCTGTGATGCCTTATGATACCACAGTGATTCACAGGAGCGCAGTATTACAGTTTTGTCCCCTGTTTCTAGGAACGAGCACACCCTCTCACCACTGACCAGGGGCTCGTTACTGTAGCTGGAGAAAAGAGCAAGTTCCTTCTTCCTCTGGTATCTGCCATGCTGCGGCGCTCCAGGAGGAGCAACACTAGTCTACTAATTTTAAGTAGCAAGAGACTGAGACACCGAGGCTAACTTTAATCTGGTTAACACCAAACTGATGTTAATTCAGCTGCAATCTGCTATTCAGCCTTGCAATGCAGGACTTGGTGTGCGCTGGTTTGCCACAGTAAGGACAGAAGATTAATTAAACTCCAGTGCCTAGTGAGCCATAAAATTCCTCTAATCTTGCTATGACAGACAACTTTTTCAGAATAAATAATACTTTGTATGCAAGTCTTATAGAGTCTGATCTTCCTGAATGGATTTTGAAATTCATCTATGGTTCATTTTTAAGAATTCAAGTAAATGAAAAATACTCTTACCTTTACCAATTTTGTAAAGGCCAACAGCTATCACCAAGATAAGAGCCATAACTTTCGCATATGTGAAAACATCTTGTACACGGGTTCCCCACTTCACATTCACACAATTAATAAACGTTAAGGAACCTGTAGAGAAATGTAATATGCATGAGAGGAGCGCAGTGTGTTTGGCATCACTATTTCAAATGCTTCCTTCCACAGAGCACCCTTCTTTCAAGAAATACAACAGAATCAATGTCAATATTTCAGGACCACCTAGATTTATGAAGATGAATGAAATACCTGTGATGCTTACTCCATGACAACAGGTAGGAAGAAAACACCTGATTTTGAATTTTAGGATAAGTCCTGTTCCTTTTAAATAATCTTTAAACCTTTAAATTTTCTTAAAGTCAACAGAGTTGCTCACATGTAGATGTGATTTCTTTATATCCATTTTTTTGCACTGAAGTTCTCCTTGCTGATTCAAGCTCTGGTTGCATACAGAGTAAGGACAACTTCTGCACCAAGGAGTTTGGATGCTCTTTTCAGGACACTGAGCTGAGCTGTGTCAGTGTGCTCTCACTGTGCCCATGGATTAGGAGCTGAGCCACTCATGCTTTGAGCCCAGGCCTGAAGGTTACAGAACTACTTAGAGAGTTCTCTCAAGCATTAATTTTGACAGTATCTAATGGAAATAATTGAGAAGTTTGGTTGCAGAGATCGGGTGGTGTCAACTTGTTCTCCTTTCCTCCTCCTGCCGTATTCTTTGCATCCAGCTTTGCTGCACAAGTTAGACCCAAGGAGCAGATAAAACACTGTGAGGAGCACGGTGTACCGTAGTGCTGCCCGCCTGCTGGTGTGCCCACCTGACCTTCTAGCACCCACTCAGCATCACAGGCAGCTCATATCCCTGTCCACTCTGTAACTCAGAACAGAGACAGGTGTGCATTTGGTATCAGGTATGAAGCCCAGCTGCTGGAGGAGAAAAAAAAAAAAAATGTAGCACGGGCAGTTCAGGTTCCTTTCAAGCACAGATCAGAATGGGCTATTTCTTCTCCAGCACGCTTCTTGGTCTTTACTTCTGTTTCTTTGACCTGCCTATCACCTGCACTTCAGATTTGAAAAAAATGTAAATGCTTAAAATGAAAACCACTTAGAAACCTTTCTTTATAGTAAGGAAATTAGCATCCAACTGCAGATGCTCACAGGACTTTTGTCTTCATTGTCATGAGCAACTCTGCATATTTGACTGGGTGTCCAGCCAGCTGTTAAAGTAATGATGCACCTAACTATTTATGGCATCAGGACCTGATGTGCCCTCACTATTCCCTATTAACATATCAACGTTGTGCAACAGGGACAAATTTTATTTTTATTCTGGTGTTAAAAACCCCAAGAGGTTACATAATAATTGTTCCTGCTCAGTGTCAGGTTTGCATATAAGTTAAACTTGTCTGTAAATAAAGGACTGCTGTAAATCTTGCTCTAGTAAATGTGGCATAGACATTGAAATATGTTTTATGCTCTAATTAAAAAAAAAAAATCTGCTTTCAATAACTTAATAACATACGTCTCATTTAAAAAGAAAGTAATATATACCAGTAAGTGCTAGAACTGGAGCAAGTATTTCTTAAAAAGGATAGAATATGTGTTGACTGAAGTTTTTAAAACTGAACATTTATGCATTATTTGTGATGTTATAAAGTGCTATTTGAAACACTGCAAGGGATACATTTACTGCATATGTATGTAACACAACATGTATTATGTGCTTCTGTGTCATTAAGTTCAAGGCATCAGGATCTTGCCATAAGATTCCCAGTAAATCATACAATGTATAGATGTAAATGTTCTCTGTGTTGGTGAGGTGCCAACTAACTCTACTGCTCCTGAGCCTTGTCAAAATTGTTCAAGCTAGTAATAAGCTTGCTATATGACACTGCATATCACAGTCAATATAATAAACTGTAATTTTCTGAGCAATCTGGGCTGCTACCCAAAATGCTGGTTGTAGGCCTGGTCAGTGGTGAGGCAGCTAATTTTCTGTATGAGAAAGCAGCAGCTGCCAGCCACACCTGGTACATGAGCTCATGGAAATCAGAGGTACTAGAGTACACCACAGATGATTCACATGAAGACTGCAGCAAGAATAACCCCCCCAAAAAAAGGCTTAAAGAAACATCAGTATTTGAAGACTGGTTTTCTTAAGTGACTTCAAGAGAGGCATGTAGAATACTGGGGAAATTATTTTTGGTCTAATAAATAACTGCTTTCCTGTGCAAGTGGAGACTTTCAGCTGATAAAAGTTTTGTTGGTTTTTTTTTTGGAAAAGGGTTAGTTGCCTTTTAGAGTGTGGAGTGGCCACGATGGTCTCAAGTTATATCATGGAGCCTTCTTCAGAAGCGAACTTCTTCTGTACCATGCTGGTGAGAGTCAGGGCTACAGAGAGAACACCTTTGCAGAACTGTCAGTATACATTATACTAACTTAAGTTAAAATTATTAAGTTAAAATTAAAGTTTTTGTTGTTATACAATTTAAACCATTTTAAAAAAGATCACGCTATAGCATATTGGGGAGGGGAAAGGAAGGGGAAGGGAAGGATGACCTATCTTGACAAATACAAATCTTATGGCAAAGAATTTGAGTACGGTCCAGCTACTGGAGGACAGACTTGTAACGCTTATCCCTGTGTTTAACGAAATCAACTCTGAGGAGTATGTGGTTGCTACTCAATATTTCCTGAGACAAAGCTCATATTAGGCAGAATATTTTTTAATTTCATATGGGTTTTAAGTTTTTTACTCATCTTAAATGATTTGCAAGAAATAGGGGAGAGAGGACATAGACCATGTGTGGGCTGCAAATTAGACCCATGATTCACAGAGATATGTTTAATCAGCAGCTACAATTTTCCTCAACTTGTTGGAATTCTCCTCTTCCCTCTAATAATCTCAGCCTCAAATAAAATACAAAACAAAAAGCATATGAGTTCCTCAGAATATGTTCTACAGAGGCAATAATTATTTTCATGAAAGATAAAGGCATAGAAATTCTGAAAAATATCTCTGTGCACCTACAATTATAATCCTTATTTTCTAGCAATCATAACTTTACTTACAAATACAAGCAGCTGCAATCAACCTGACTGCATCATACGGTGGCTCGCAATGAGGAAAAATTGGTTGAACAATATAGTTAGCAAATGTGATTGCTATCACTGCCTGAGTTGTTGGTTCGATAATTAGCAAAGAAGACCACAGTCTGATGAAAGCCACAAAGGCACCAAATGCTTCCAGGATGTAGGCATAGCTGGCTCCAGATTTAACAATGGATGTTCCCAATTCAGCATAACACAAAGCTCCAAACAGTGAAAACATTCCACCAAGAGCCCAGATGATTAGAGAGAGTCCGTAGGAAGCACTGTACATTAAAACCCCTCTGGGAGATACAAATATCCCAGAGCCAATCATGTTCCCGACAATTAAAGAAACTCCATTTAGTAATGTAATTTCTTTTTTCATCTGCATTTTATCACTTGCGTCTGCCATATCGTCAATTTCAGCTTTTCCAGTCTTGGATTTGGATTTTTTATTGCAGCATATTCGCCAGGGCGCCGGCATCTTCAACTACCATTACCTGAAAACAAGAGGAGAGGACATCTTTTGTGAAGCATGTGGCATCAGAGACGTGAGTAAGATAATTGCTGTACAATGCACAAATGGTACAAAGAACAATTGTTTTGCCTGCTTTCATCTTGTAGTCCAGGAATCACATACTAGTGGATCTTCTTACCTTTCACCCTTGCGTACCTTTTTAATGGATGAGTGAGAGGTCACTGTCCTTGGTCACAGACCCTGTAACTTTCCTTTCTTCATTTCACATTCCTGAAATTGAACTCTGAGTTCACCTTTGTCATTTGTATTGACTTGTAAGTCTACATGATGCTACTGAAGTAATCTTAAGGAAGAAAGAGACACTCTTCCTCTGGAAACATGCTCTAATAGAACTGAAGTGTCCCACACAGGTATACCTCTCCGTAAATTATGCTGATAGCCCAGGAAGAACTTTGTTTCATTATTCAAATATATGTATATATATAAATCAAATCATATACATCTGAAAATAATCTACTGAAGAACACAGGAAAAAGAAAAAAAAAAAGATACTCAAAAGCTCCAGCTTCTGGTGGTTAATGTTAATGTGAGGATGAGGAAAAGAGCTTGAGCTGTTTGTTCCAAGAGATGAGATTACAGCTGCAGTGAATAATGCATCTTGCTTAGTTATTAACCTCACTTGACTTCTGGGCGAAAGCATGCAGAGGGATTGAATTTTGAACACCCTGTTCCTGGAACACTTTCATACAAGGGAGCCCAATATAACATGTTTGTGAGAGCTTCCAGCACCACTGCTCACAGGGCAAGATCCAAATACAGCAGGAGCTGCGGAAAACTACCCAACTGTGTAGCTGCAGAGATAAATCAGCCTTGTGCACACATCACACCCCTCGGGGGCTGCAGTGGTGAGGGATGGGATGGGGAAGGGAAGGGTAACAGCCTGGATGGCAGTGATTGTCCCCTGACTACACCCATTCTTGGGTCAGGTTTACTCATACTAATGCTTGCTTAGAACAATGACTTTTTTTGGTGCCTGTCTCAAGAGAAATTAATTTCTCCTTCCTTTCCCCTCCCTCACTCCAAAGCACTTCCAAAGAAAACTTCCTCAAAATCTTATGAGATAAAGCAAAGCTGTGTGTGTAGTGCAGAACAAAACTCTTCCACAGGACACTGGCTGAAAATATTTGATTACAAATACGTTGTTAAAATGTGGATCAATATCCATTAAAAAAAATCCTAAATTTCCTGAAAATTTTGCTTTCCTTTGTAATGTATGTCTGTTTTAGCTGCCCTGAATAATTTATAATGATGCATTCCTTTATAGCTTTTTTTTGGGTGCAACTCCTTTGCCCCATCCCTGGAGGTGTTCAAGACCAGGTAGGATGAGGCCCTGGACAACCTGATCTAGTGGGTGACATCCCTGCCCTTGGCTGTCACCACATTTGAAAATATATCTGAATATATATCCAATATATATTTGGCTTGGGTTGGAAGGGACCTCAAAGATATATTCATTCTGTGATTCTATGAACTCAGTCTCCTAGTTGATCAAATAACTAATGAGGCCTGATGAGGATTAAAGATTAAAAGATGTCAAACTCCCTTTAAAGATTAAATGCTTTCCTCATCCCAAATGTATTTCTCTAGCCGCAGAAGCACTGGGGGAACAATGAAGTAAAATTAAATATTAATTTTTTCCATAGGTGTTCAAGCGTGACAGCTGAGTCTTCCACCCTGTGCTGACCTTTTCTTCACACACAGGTGACTCCTTTTACTTTTCACTTTGTCCCTTGAAGAATAAAAAACATCACCTTGGTCTGGGGGAGAAATTTCAGGCATCAAATATACCAGTCCTGTCTCCCTTAAAATTCCTAATGAGCATACCCAGTTTCTTACCACTGACACAAGTTTTCTGATGGTGGGAAAAAAAAGAGGGAAGAAGTAGGAGAGGAGAGGGAGAGGAGAGGTAGTATTTCCAGAAGCTCCTGTCTCTGTTTCTGTTCTCCATGGCTACACAAGATGTTGGCAGGAGCCCTGTCCTGTGACTGCAGCTGTCTGGACAGCCCATCAGGACAGCAACACACTGGAACTTCAGGCAGAGTTTGGTTTAACTCTCAAAATCCACTATTTGGCAGCAGACTTGGTATAAAATCACCTTGTGCTTTTTCTGCCTGATCTGGGCTTTATGTGTACATTTTTTTCCTGGGTCACTCACAGCTCTGGGTCTAAGCCAAAATGCACAACTGTGGGCACAGCTCAAAGGGAATCAGAATTTGAAATGCAGCTGTTCCTGAGATGATCTGAGCGTGGAGCTATGCAAGTAGAGAGATCAAACCAGAGGCTATCTGTTTTCCTGAAATGAAGTCTCATTGATAATTGAGATAAAGTTGTTTGCCTGTAAAGTAAGACACACAATGCAATTGATAGGTTGTTAGTAGTACAGGTAACTTGCGTGCATGATATCAAACCTGAACTTTGATGCTTAGTTAAAGATTAAATTATTTTTTTCAGTAACAATGTTCTGCATATTTTTCTTCTCTTGTGCTAGCAAAAGATTATTTCAGATCTCTAAAAATGTGTAACCAGAGCTGCGCAGGGAAATATTTCTTTCATAAATAAGTGACCTTGGATAAAAACATTTTGAAAGAAAAAAATTAGAACAAGAAACAGTTCAAACTTCTGTACTTTGAGAAATGCCGCATTAGCAAAACTTTTAACCAGACACTAAGTTCACAAATAGGAACAGCCTGAGAATCAAAGGATAAGAGATTCAGTTTCCATAACAAAGAGGTGTGACTTTACTGTGCTTGAGTTCCCCAATTTATGTCAGCTGAAAATCTGCAAGAAAGTAGCTCCTTAAGGACAAAGCCTTTTGGGGAGCCTAGCTCCCTCCCTACTCCAAGTCGCAGTATTCCCACTAGCTTTGACAGTGCACTGGTCTCACTCGGTGAGGTCATGATATTGAAGTTTTTTCTTCTTATTTTCCTTCTTTAGGACTATGTCTTCCTTAAATAAACAAGGTTTTACTTAGGACTCATACTAGTTCCCAGCAAAGTCTTCAAGATATTAAGAAAATTAGGAACTGCTTTCCTGTACAAATCTTCCTGTATCATAGCAAAAGAATTATGACACTTCTGTCACAAGTGCGAAGAATTTACTGCTGTTACAATCCAGAGAATGGCAAAAACATTTGAAGGGGTGCCATAGTCTATTGCCATGGTCTAATCCTTTCCCGTATTTATAGCTTCTGCTATTTTATTCCTACCAACCCTGACCCACAGTCTTGTCTTCTGCCCTGCCATACTATCATTAATGTCACTTCACCTTCATGTGTCATGTACTCTTCATCCTGTTGTCTCCCCCTCTTGGGACCATCATTACTGCTTCTGCCTTGAACTGCTGAGCAGAAAAGCTTACATTAAGACTCACGGGTCAAACATGATTCTGTTCACTGTCACTTAGGCATCCCTGTAGGTGATATTTCAAGGCACATAATCCAAGATAAAGCCAGTACTAGCTAATGCGTGGGAGGGCTTTCACGATGGCGACACCCATCACAGCTGTAACAAGTTGACTTCTTACATGGGGTGTCCATATTCAGTTGCAAAAACCTTCATTATAACAGGCAACAAGTCCTTACAGTAAATCCTTTAGCAGACAGGAAATCAGAATGGCTTCCTAAGAGTGCCATCCTAAGATATAATTTACGCAGTAATTAAAAAAGGGAGGTTCTTTCTATTCTGACATTTCTCTTTAACATGTCTGAAAGTGCAAAAACTAACTTTATTGCAATAAGAAAACTTTGTGACATCGAAAATATATGTACAGGTATTTCAGTCACTCCTGTGTTTGAAGTCTGAAATGCAGGACATAAAAGCTTCATGGCACGAAGGGAAGTCCCTGCTCTATGGGCCCCCATGGACTGTGGAAATCAGAGGCTCAGACAGGTATGAACATGCTGATGTGCCTCAGAGGTTTCAGCAGGCAAGTGAAACAGCTGCAAACACTTGCCTGTGCCTTGCGTTGGCAAGTGATCTCTACCACAGAACTCCAAAATCCTGTCTGCATGCAGGTCATGTTCTTTCTTAGGGGCTCCCTCAACAAATTGAAGAAAATTTTCCACTTGGAGAAAAAGCAGAAAGCCTTAAGCATACATAGGCATGATGGCCCTGAATTGTTTGCAGTCTCATGTTTACCTCCCAGCTGTATTGTAGAGAATCACAGAAGGGGTAAGGTTGGCAGGGGCCTCTGGAGGCCACCTGGTCCAACACCCCTGCTCAAGCAAGGCCACCCAGAGCTGCTTGCTCAGGACCATGTCCAAGAGCCTTTTGAGTATCTCCAAGGAGGGAGCTCCACAACCTCTCTGAAAAAAAAAAAAGAGCACAACAACTATCTGTACAAAAAGCAGCAGAAAGGAAATTGTAGACTGTCAGCTGGAAAGTTAAGAAAAATGATACCATAAAGGGATAATTCTCAACAGTTTTTTTTTTCATTTTTTTTCCCCTCAAGTCACCACCAGAAGTCATGTAAAAGTGAAGAAAGAAGGGACAACTTACTAATAGTTGAGAACCAAAGCTGAACTAAAGCCAATTCTTCCATAAATTAGCTCAGGACTGGTTTGGCAGGGTAGGATTTTCTCAAACACTTCCCCGTCCTTCAGGGATCTACCGCCTAATGAGTGACTGCCTCCTTCTTGAGGAGGTAATTAACCTTTGCCAAATGATTGAGCAAGGCTTGGTCAGGGGTTATGGAAGTGTGACGTCTAAAGGACTGCTCACAGAGACTTCCCGAGGGACTGAGCTGCTTCTATTCATTAGGCTGCTTTGAAATTCCTAGCTTTTAGTTCAAGAAATACTAGTAGATAGCTTAGAGGATCTCTTTTGAAGGCCAACATAGTTCCCCTTAATAGATTCCCTTACAAAAGGAGGGCATTTAGAAGGTCATATCCTATCAATGATGCTGGAAACATGCCAGGCATCAAATTTACTACTTAATGTTATTTCAAATAACTTCATGATCTATTAATTACTTGATTATCTACTGCCATGTAATTTCTCAATAATGAAAGTCTGCTATACTATCAATAAACATAGCAAACTCAAGCCAGGCAATAAAACTGGAAAAAAAAAGGTTTCCTAGTTTGTTAGATAATGAATGATGTTAAAGAGATCTAAAAACAAAATCTAGAATATTTTAAATATGTCTACATTATAAGCCAATATATGTGTAGAAAGACATTTAAAAAAAATCGTGAGAAGTCTCAGTATCTTCTTCAAGTACACTCTATTTTTTTCTTGTGTGTAGTAGAATGATCAAAAATGAAGAAAACAAAACAAAATAACATAAAAAATACAAAATATATTAAAAAAGCAACCAACCAAATGAAAAAAACAACCAACATATAACTTTGTATTAATAGCTACCTGGGAATGAAATCAGATGAGCCTTAAGTTTTCAACATGACCAAAAATGTGTGGATCGAACTTTAAAACACTGTTTCTAGGCATGAACTTCAGCAAATCTTAAAGGGAGTATTCATGATAAGTAACACTGTCGAACGTTTTCCAGTGTGAGAGAAGATGAAGCGAAAAAATACAACATTATGCATTATGAAGGAACAGCATGAAATAAAAAAGCAATAGAAAAAATAATCCACTTTGACCTCCTCTGAAGAAAACATCCCACTTAGTAGGAAGTGATCAGCTTTCCTTTTGTTTTTTAAATGTTATGTTTATAAAAATATTTGACGAATTAATGCTTCAAATGCTCCAGCCACATTAGCGTGCTCAGAGGCTGATTTTCCCAGATGAGGAACCTGCTCCACCCCCAGTACTCCATTCCCACCCCAAAGCAAGGCATGGAGGATATTTGAGAGAGAAGCTACTCTAGTCCAAATCTAAGAAAGAGATGAAAAGAGAAAGCGGCAGCTTACATGTTTGCTTCGTTCAGCAGAGAGGCTACTGTAATTGAATAGGGACTGCCTACCGCTGCTCTACATACGCACACATCTGTTTCACCAGGGCAGCGTAGTTATTCCTAGTATGAATAGCCTCTTCTCGCACTCTCAGTTTAGCCTTGAGCTGCTATTTTTATTATGGTATTACGTGAACACTAAAATCAATGACAGCTTTCAAGAAAGAAGATCCCAGACTCTCCTGGAACGTGGTTTCTCCAAACAACCTCAACTGAGGTCATTAGCAGGCAGAAGACAGCTTGCAGATCAGCTGCTCTCTATTCCTTAGAAAGTCGTGACAGAAATAAGACAACAAGGAAGGTGAAAAACCGACCAACCAACCCAAATAAAAACAAAACCCCTTCATCCACGTGCCACTGAAGACAAGAACAGTTTCCCAGACATTAACAGTAAGTGAATGCAGTCTAATTCCCTCCTGTTAATTTAGAAAGGCACGATGAGACTTGTTTCTAACACCGTGCACAAAGAATACATTTATTCTTGTTTGATGAGTTGGCAAAATAGAAGGATATTCAGAGGAGTAATGGTAATGGTAGCTAGTTGAAAAACCTAGGTATTATTTCATTTCAAACAACGTTTATCTGTGCAGTTTTTGTTATGTTTTCTTTAATTCTATTCATTATTAAATTATTTATCAACTTTGTTACTTTTCTTACCCATAAAATTATGTATCTGTGGACTTTCTGTAATATTTCTGTAATAATTTCTGACAAGATGCATGATACACAAAACATGCTGATCTGGTGTAAAGTTCTTATTTAAATTAAATAAACTTTAAAAAAGGATAAAAAATAAGCAAAGACTGAAACAGCTTACCCAATGTATTCACCTTTGTCTTCTGAAACAATATATTGCTCTCCCTTTTGGAAAAAAAAGGAGCCAGTACGATATGCAGCACAGTATCTACCAAAATAGGTAAAACCTCAGAAAATAAAGTCTTCTGGGCAGATCATATAGTTAATGAATGCAAGAACACTAACCTGGAATTTTTGTTTTCCATGAACAACAAGACCAATAGTAAGGCATGGATTTGTATTCGCGTGTCAAAGGGCATTTGGAAGGAGCTGATCCGGCAGATCAAGAGTCTTCAGTCGCTGGACTGAGTTGAAGCACCAGATAACAGGACTTAATCAGAATGGGCTACTAATCCAGAAAGGAAAGTGAACTAATTGAATTCAAACACAGATATCCCTCCAGTCAGCCTCGGTAATCCGACTGGAAAACGAGCAAGAGAGCTGCATCGTGCTGCACGTTCCCTTCTGTAACCCACAGTGACAAAGGAAAAATACTAACAACCCAAACCTTCCTATCCTAGGTCAGTGCTCCTCCTATTTCTTCCTTTTAAAGTAACATCTTGTAAAAACATGCTTTCTGAGATAGACTGAGAGAGGTCTGCAGTTAATGTTTACGTGGAAATGGCTGTTTTCTTTTTTTAAACACTATTAAACGCAGGTACACAGTAAGTATTTTGAATAAACAGCCTCCAAGTTATTTTATTTTTTATCTGTGAAGAAGTTATTTATCCCTGAAAGCTCTCTCAGTCTGCATGGAAAGATTGCACAACTTCAGCTGCCTGCAAGCCTGTGGTTATGCACATTATAATATATCAAAACACATTTTGGCAACAGAACTGTTTTGCAGGCATGTTATTCTCTGCTGGGAGAGCCAAGAGGCCGAGTGCCACATTCTTTAACCAGAGACTCAGTCATCTTAAATTTTTTTTGCTCTCATCTGGGCAGTGTTAACAGACTATAGCCTAAAAAGCAGGTCTGCAATCCTATTTTCAAGAATGCATACTTAATTTCACTCTGAAATTTGAACTTGAATTTGTCACGTTTCTCAGTTTGGGCACTGGACTGGCTTTTGTGTGCTACGCTGAGGACCTTTGTCATCAGGCATTTGCCCCCTCTTAGAGCTGGCGAGCACCTTTACATTGTTCATATACCCACCCCTTGAGCCAGCTTCAGTCCACTGCTTTAGTTCGGTAGAGGCTGCATGTTGGAACATGAAACAAAATGTTTTCTTCATTAATGCTTCCCGTATTATTATTGGCCTGATCCTAATGGTTATGTTGTATTTGACATTTCCCACAAATTTAGAGCAACTGCACACAGATCAACATTGAGCAATCATTAAGCATGCAGCCTGCATGAAAAACATTTCTTTCTCAGACATTTCCTCTGTGAACACAAATTCTAGGTCCTTTGCTAAGGATGATTATCCTTACCTTGCATTTTAAGTAAGTATAGGTAACATAAAGGAAGTCTCATTCAGTTCTTCATAACATTTTTCTTATTCATTTTAAAAGCCAAGCAGAATATGACTAGTCCTTCAGCAATGAGGATTCCCTTCATTCCAATTTACTGCACATAGCAATTCTTCTCTGTGTTGTAGCTACACATATACACAGTTTCTTGTGGAGCAGCAAAGGGAAGTATACTTGCCTGAAAAGGCTGTGACATCCTCTGGTTTCTTGCTTACACTTCTATTTCTGCTCAGGAAGGCTTTTTATACTCTGCACTGCAAGCAAGAGCACTCCAGCTATTTCTAGAGCCCCCTTCATTCATACCACTGCCCTGATGCAGCTAACAGCATAGCCAAGCCACTGCCAACTCCTCTTCTTCCTCCTATTTCCTACCTCTGTCCCCTTCCTCCTATTCCCACCAAGCATCTTGGTGTTTCAGGCAGCATAGATCCCCACAGTCCTTGTCTACAACAGATGCACTTACAGTTAACCCAAACTGAAAAGATGATGTCCGCTGCCATTAACAAAGCAACATCGGGACAATATTTGTGTTGACTTGGTAAACAGATCTTTATATAAAGTTCATACAGGACAGAGCATAGCGTACAGAGCTCTGCCAACTGCATTAACTCAAGGTGTGGGAGCAGAACATGAGGATCAGCAAGGAACACGAGGATCAGCAAACTCTGTGGCTGGTCAGAATCACATCACAGAATCATAGAATGGCTTGGGTTGGAAGGGACCTTAAAGATCATCCAACTCCCACCCCCCTGCCATAGGCAGGGATGCCATCCATTAGATCAGGCTGGCCAAGGCCACATCTGGCCTGGCCTTGAACACCTCCAGGGATGGGGCATCCACAACCTTTCTGGGCAACCTGTGCCAGTGCCTCACCACCCTCACCATAAAGAATTTCCTTCTATTGTCTAGTCTAAATCTCCACTTTTTTAGTTTAAGACCATTCCCCTTGTCCTATCATTATCTACCTGAGTCCTCTCATCTTTTTTATAAGACCCCTTAAAGTATGGAAAGGTCGCAATGAGGCCTCCCCAGAGCCCTCTCTTCTCCAGGCTGAACATCCCCAGCTCTCTCACCTTTTCTTTGTACGAGAGGTGCTCCTGCCCCTTGATCATCTTTATGGCCCTCCTCTAGAGCCATTCTAACAGACCCTTCTTGTGCTGGGGTCCCCAGACCTGGATGCAGCACTCCAAGTGGGGCCTCATGAGGGCATAGCAGAGGTGGACAATCACCTCCCACCACCTGCTCTGTTGATGCAGCCCAGGACACAGCCGGCCTTCTGGGCTTCAAGTGCACACTGCCGGCTTATGTGAGGAGCCTTTTGTCCACCAGAATCCCCAGGTCCTTCTCCGCAAGGCTGCTCTCAATGAGTTCTTCTCCCAGTCTGGACTCATGTCCAGGATTGCCCCAACGCAGGTGCAGCACCTTGCACTTGTCCTTGTTGAACCTCATTAGGTTCACATGGGCCCACTTCTCCAGCCTGTTCAGGTCCCTCTGAATGGCATCTTGTACTTCTTTGGTATCAACTGCACCACTCAGCTTGGTGCCACCTGCAAACTTGCTGAGGGTACACTCAATCCCATTGTCTATGCCATTGATGAAGATACTGAAAAGCATTGATCCCAAGCCAGACCCTTGAGGGACACCGCTCATCACTGGTCTCCACTTGGACATAGAGCCTTTGACCAGCACTCTCTGCGTGCAGTCATTGAGCGAATTCCTTATCCACCTGCTAGCCCACGCTTCAGATCCAAATCTTTCCAATTTAGAGATTAGAACGTTGCATGGAACCGTGTCAAAGGCCTTCCAGTGTGTTAATGATGCAGCAAGAGCTGCAGGACTGAGCTCTGGTTGGGCTTGCTCCTCATTATATGGATGCAACAGTTTATATTGGCAGAAGCACAGACTATTTATGAAGTTTGTATTTTTTTTTAAGCACATCATGAATACCAGATGGATTCTGGGTGCTGTGAATGAAGACAAGTATAGTAAAGATGGTGAAAAATAACCAGAGAGGATGTTAGGAAAAGATTCTTCATTGAGAAGGTGGTCGGGCACTGGAATAGGCTCCCCAGGGAAGTGGTCATGGCCTGGAGCTTGCTCAAGTTCAAGAAGCACTTGGACAATGCTCTCAGACACAAAGTCTGATTTTTGGGTGGTCCTGTGTGGAGCCAGGAGTTGGACTTGATGATGCTTGTTGGTCCCTTCCATCTCAGGATATTCTGTGATTCTAATAACACAAGGTATTCATTAAAGTGAAAATTGAAGATGATTGCAGATAGTTGAAGCAGTTACAGTACTAAAGGGCTAGGTGCTCATATGGTATATGAAATATAATGGTAAGAAGTACAAAAACAATTTGTCTTTCGTTTCCTTCTTTTCCAATATACATATAAAAAGGCTGTCCAAGAGCTATTACAATTCAGAGGAAAGCTCTGATTGTCAGCAAGAGTAGTGTTCTGAAACAGCAGCAGCATTCCTCCTTGGGAGTGGGAAAGCTGAAAAATCTCTTAGGAATTACTAGTGAAGAGGTAAGGAGTGCACAGAATACTGTCGTGTAATGGCAGAGTGTGTGCATGTAAATAAAGAAATCAGCTAGCTTTTCAAGCAGTATCTTCCTGAGTGCTTGCAACCATTTTACACACAGACCAGGGTCCCACTGAGCACGACTGTTGCAAACACACCAGACTTGGACTTCCTGATGAAGCTGTGCGTGAACTGCATGACTGTGCCTGGCTCTTGGGCCAGCCCTGTACGTGCTGCCGCAGTCAAAATCAGTGCTGTGTTCCAGCTGCACAGAAACTGTTCCTCTTTCATACTACGGGAATGAAACAACAGAATCGTCAGAGGCAGACGTTGACTAATTAACTTTCATGTCTAATTGTCACTTCCATACACCCTTCAAACACCCTCCATGGCTCAGGCACACAGACTTCACCTCCCTTTCCCCATGCCTACCCCAAAGCTTTCTCCTTACCCTCCTTCTGTATCCCTCTAGTCCACAGTGCGGCTGCCCCCTCCTCTACCTCACTCTTGATGAAATCTGCACATGCCTAATGTGTTGGAGAAGGCAGGTTGATGGATCCTACTTCCTCAGGGAGGAGGGCTCATGGTCCAAGGAAAGAGGAGGGAGATAGAAAACAGCTCAATAAGTGGCCTCAGGACTTCTTTGGAGTGCTGAGCTTTGGCCAGAACAACACTCACGAATTTATAGATGCACATATATTTAGGTTTGGGGGTAGAAAAATACTTTTTCTGCAGCTGTGCCACCTCCAGGTGATGGCACATTAAGGGGTCTGCCCACAGTGATTACAGGAGCATGACAGCCCTGTTCCTGAATCTGATGCTGTAGGCCAGACCTATCGTTATTATTATTAACTGACTCCAACCCTATTCCCTACTGACAGGCAATGGGCAGAAGCAGGAAGAGACCTCAGAAAGCAGCAGGACACTTCACTCAGCTGTGTGTCCTACCAGTGGGTCGTCATCTTCCATGTCTAACATTTCCTTTGCATTATGAAGAGATTGGAGGGAGGGCAACTAACACAGTCGGTTGGCAGTACCTGGAATGGCTTTAGGATCTGTCCCATCTATTCTCCAGGGCTCCATCCATACACAGAATACCTGGGAATCAGCAGCTCACCAAGTGCTGACAGAAAAGCTGCAGCAGGCATACAGGAAAGCTGCAGAGCATGTCAGAGGCGAGTAAGTACATAGGTACAGCAGTAGTACCAAGAAGAAGCCAGAGAACAAATCACAAATCTGGAACAGAGCCTGCCAGCTTGCACACAGACAGTTGCTTTTTTTTTTTTAAAATTATTATTTATTTTTAAATAAGTCCTGCTGACATTATCATGTATTGTGCACAGCACGGACAGCTATGAAGCACAGCATCTCTCATATGCTCAAGTTTTGCCGGGGCAAAACATTGTGACATTGATCCAAGCCAGAGGTCGCAATCATTTGCAGGAGGCATTCACACTGTTTTTTTTTGGGAGAAATGGGAAGGAGGTACAGACCCTGACACCTCCAGCTGTGTAGATGTGTGAGACATCAGGTGATACATGGCAGGATAATGAGCACTCTGGCTTATTTTTGGCATAACAGGACTGCTTTTATCTTCTTACACATAATTTAAAATAACAAACTTTGCAACTCATGCAGACCCTACTACAAGCACAATGTACCAGCTTGTAAAAAGGTACTGACAAAAAAGCTTCTGTTTTTCTAGTTACTAAAGCTGCAATTCAGGAAAGCTCTTAATACACATCAGATTTTAGATTTTTCTAACCAGCAGGATTTTGCTACCTTCCACGATGCAAATCTTTCTTTGGGCACTAGTAGTAATGAGAAAATATGGCTGAGAGTGTGATGTGCAATGAAACGAGCAGGTCTGGCACCGAACTCCAACTGGCAAGGCTGGTAGCATTCCTCAGAGCCTGTTCTTGCTAGACATCATCAGGTCAGCTCTACAAAAAAGCACACCCATTCACTGCACTATTAACCTGTTCTCAGCTATCTAGCTAGAATTTTACAGTCTTAGAAGGAAGCATGATAAAATGTAAACTCACAGCTTATGCCAAAAACTTACTTAAAAAATTGCAAAACTTCATTTCCATCCAATAATTTATACATCATACTCTTGTGATTAATTTCACAAAGTTAAGATAAATATTGAAAAAAACTGTAAGCTAATGGCAACAATAATGCTGTAAACACTGAGGCTTGAATCATACTGAAATGGAGCAGATCTCATACCTCCATCGATTTACAAAGAGCCATCATTTAGGACCTCTCATTTATCTGCTCCTTTTTGTTGCAGCATGGGTAGATTTCAGCTTTCTTGCACCAGAAGCTTGGATTTTCCCAGATTTTATAGTAGTGACAGTATTTGAAATTATTTATTAGTACCTGTAAAAATCATTTGCCTGTGCTGTGTTCTGGCAAATTGAAATCATTTTACTTTACAGGATTTAAACCCACCAAAGTAATGAGTTTTAAATAAATAAATAATAAAACCAACACATACCTTTTGCTCTCAGGTTGCCCCACTTGTGTCTCAACATGTTAGCACCATCCCTGAGACATAAAAGGTTAGCAGAGATGTTGTCCAGAGAAGGTTAAGGTAGCTCAGGGTACCGCATTTTCCCCTCAACAGCTGAGCACTTTGCTTCTGCTGCCACACTGGAGAGGCTCATGCACATTACTTCCAGCCTGCCAGTGCAGTGCATGTTTGATCTTTGTACAGAACCAAACTACTGCTTCTCATGTAAATATGAAAAATAGAATTGAATTAGAAGTTTGATCCAGCAGCATGAACAAGAAGTATGTACACAAAACTGTGACTGTAAGTGAGGCTTTAACTGAGGGTTCCCTTGTACAAGCTGGATGTGGATCTTATCATACTCTAATTTCAAGAGGAATTTAAGCACGTGTAACCAAATAATATAAGGTTAGAGCTTCACCCTTTCTAGTGTATCAGTTCTTAGGACAATGATGATCAGCACGAGGTCTTCCTCACCCTGGGGCTCCTCTTTGGATTCACGTTCTTCTCATGCAGTGGTCTGAAGTGCTTACCCTGGCAACAAAATAGGGAAAACAAAACAATAATAGAAATCCTGTGAAAATGCAGTGTAAACTTCCACCCACCTGCCGCTCCTCACAGGTATCTTGGGAGGAATACTCAGTATAGCTGGAAGAAGGAAATTTATTTACAAACACAGCATGCAAGCCTGAAAATAGAGCACCTAGTTTTTTTCCCTGTCTACAGGAAAGATCAGATGAAGAGAAGACAACTAATACCAAGTTGAGATAAGTTGTCTCAGTCCTGTGCAATGGTAGGAAAAGCTATGTATAAACACAAAATATGATATGTATAAGCACAAAATATGTAAAACAGGGATCATTTAATGATTTTACTTTGTCACATATAAACAAAACACCTGTATGAATTCAGTCAACAAGTGTCAAGTGTTTGGCTTTCTGGCTGCACTCCAACTGATTCAATTGGTAACTCACCAAATGCAGCCTAGATGAAAAGTCTAGTGTCTTTTCTGAGACTCTACAAAGGTGTAGTAAAGACAAAGCAGTACAGATATAAAACTTCTAAATAGAAACAATGGTTGTGTATTAAGAAATATTCACAGGGCTTCAAAAAAACCCAAACAGATTTAAAGATGCAGTCTTAGAGAATTAGATACAATGTCTGGATAAGGTTGAAGTCCTAGCTGTTTGTTGTCTTTCAACTTTTGTATTATAATTCTGGCAAATTCCTCTCCGTGGCTATCTGAGGTATCGAGTAGTTGTCGGACTTTTGATGTCCTTGTAGGTTTGGTGCTTATAAGTTCATAGTCTTCTTTCATGAGTAAAAATCTTGATAGAAGAGCATCCAGTGACTGATTCAAACATGCTTCGGTCATCTGATCAATAATTTCTTCTCTTTTACTTTGGATCCATTGATGAGCTACATTCTGTTGCATTGTTTCCAAAACAAAATCTGAGATCAAGGAGGATTAAAAAAAAAAAAAGAAAAAAATATTAATATTTTAACACTTCTTGTTAATAAATAGTGCTATAAAACAAAGAATGAGCTGAGAAAGAGCTGGTAAAAAGTCTTTTTTTTTGGTCACATATTCACTTGGTTATTCTTACATTCCACGTTTAAAATGTTGTGATAGTTGCCAAATTTGCTGGTTAGAATATAATTTTTATTCCAAATCACAGAATAATTTAAGTTGGAAGGAACCCTCACCTGATCTAATGTTCTACTCAAAGCTACCCAAAGATAAGTCAGGTGTCTCAGGGCCTCCTCTGGGTGAATTCTGAGCATCTCCAAAAATGGAACTTCTATAGACTTAGACAAACTGTTCTAGTGTTTGACCCAACTTGGTAATAAAAAGAGGGAGGTGCTAACTTAGCCTCAATAAAAATCCCCCTGGGAAGTGTACTGAAAAAGCCTGTGTAGCTTCCAGCATATATTCCTCAAGTTGAGGATTTATACAGTGAAAAGATACAGATCCTCATATTCCCAGGAGTCCCCCACCACAGTGGATCCAAGATTCTGTGTAGAAGGCTGTAGAAAGCTTTGTCCCTTCCCTTGACATTTTTCAATTGTTTCTGGTTTACTCTTAGAAAGTAATTTTTAAGTGAATGCTTCCAGATAACCCACTCACAGTCTCAGTCAATGTGTTTTCCATTCTCAAGTGCCCACAGTAATCGTAACTACTCTTAGTGCTATACAGATGAGAACCCCTACGTTGATAAATGCCTGCCCCACATCTGTCTGTGAATTCAGACAACTTCTCATACCCCTATTCCTTTCCTCTAGTTTCACAAACAAAGTACATGCCACTTCTTATGAGAAGTTATAAGCTCCATTTGAAGCAAATTTAAAGGAAATAGTTTAGGTCACGACAGACTGCAAGAAGTATGAGGCATTTAAAACTGAATTATAGAATTGTCAAGATTTGGATGAATTTAGACAGCTTCAAAAAAAGCACTTCAAATTTCAATATGGAACTTTATTAGCAACTGTAAGTTTCAGCAGGGGGATGATGCGGCAGATCTTTATAAAATTCCAAGTTATTGTGTGGCCCATAAAAAAGTTCTCTCAATAACTCATCATGCATTAGTTTCTTTTTGTTATCACTCTTTTGGAAGCACATGTTTAGCAGTTATTTGATGCACAGGAAAACTATCCAGCATACCTCAACTAACACAAAAGACTGTTAAAGGTGAGATGCTGCTTCTATTTGCCCCACCGTTACTACCTAAGTTACAGGCCTAAAAAGCAGGGAAAAATGTCAGGCAATGAGATGAATTAAACTCCAGCTAACTTTTTATTTTTATTTTTATTTTTATTTTTTGTATTCTGCTGGACTGCAGCACTGCTACAGCAGTAGGAGAAAGGAAAAATAACATTAGCAAAGAGAATGCTCCCAAGGCAGTAGGAATTAAATTTGCTTAAAATGAAAGGAGAAAAGTTAGGAACTACAGGTACATCTACTACGCCACAATTTACATTATTTTTACTTACTCTGTAATAGAAGGCTACAAGGACAGAACCACTTGCGTTCTTAATTTGCAACATGCTTTGTTTGCATTTTACAGATGAACAACAGTTCCAGTTTCCAATTCATACGTGCATATATTCAATATTAGGACACTTACTATGGGACTTTGAATTAAACCAGTGTTTGCTATACCTGAAGGAATTGGTGATGTCCGCAGCATAGATGATGAGGAATTTGAGGGAACTGAAATACTCTTGTCAGATGAGGGAAGATAAGTATATGGATGCACAAAAAGTTTGGCACTTTGAGTTACGGAGAGATTTTCATCCACGCTCTGACAGCTGAGAGAGTGTAGACTACCAGAATCTCCATCTTAGGAAAGAAGAAAAAAAGCTGTAATAGTTCTGCATTCATTATGCTTGTAAAATACAATATTTAGAGCAATTCTATAACACAAATTGTAAACAACCTAACATCATTTCAAATACAACAACATTATTCCTTCAACTCAGCTTCTCAGCACATCTCTCTCCCTTGTCTTTTACCAGGGCTTGATTGTGTTTTTGGGGGGTCTTGTTTTATTTTAAAAGAACACAGAGAATAAATCCAGTAGATGGGAACTGTCAAAGCTCTGATGGATAGAAATTTGATGTGGGGACTAGAAGAACAAAATAACTCCTGAAGTGTTTGCAAAGAGGTGTGAGTCAGCATGAAAGCTGACTAATTTATTTTTATGAAGTTTGGTAGTGTAACAAAGGTGGAAAGATTAAAAATGATTCAGGTGGAGGGAAAGAACATGAAGACCAATGAAGACATTCAGTGGGATGTGAATGGAAGGTTTTGGTAGTCTGATGAAACAGCATATGATATCAAGAAAGCTTTGTGTAAACTTTATGGAAAAAGGGAAAGAAGGATTTTTATCAGGTGGGGAACATAATAGTTTCTACTTTTAGGATTTTAATAGCAGAAAAAAGATGATGATGGATACAAAAGCAGTAGTTGGAGAGAAGAGATGACAAACAGCTGATCAGAACCAAATTACAGGGCATATACCCAATTCTGAACATAGTTTTCATTACAGACTTTCACAGTCTCACTTGACAAAGAGCTTTGGCTATGTTAACTAAGAAACAGAGATACTGATATAAGAATCAGGAGAGCATCTAATGACAATAAGATGTCGCTCCATGCATGATTTGGGATTTATGGGTACATGACAAATGTGGGATTCTGAAGGTGTATGCTTAGATGGCAATGTTGACTTGTCGCTGTGAAGAGCAGGAATAGGAAAACGTGAAAAAAAATATACACGAATTATTTAAACAGAACTAAAACTCATGATTCTAAATGGACTAGAATTCATAGTAGCTAGTATTTTATTTCGTGGAAGGCAAAGAAAGAAAGCAGGGCAGAACTATGTACTGTGATGCGGTATTATCTGCTGCATAAATGAGAAATGATAAGGAGAGAACTGGTGGGAGAAGAAAAGCTTTAGAAAAGGATTTTAAAAAGTTCTGCAGGGCTAGATTGTTCTAGATCTCTAGGCACACACAGATCTCTAGTAACAGTAGAGACAAAACTACTGGAACTGTACACCAGTATGAGAGAATGACCCTGACCAATGATCACAGCATAAAAAAAAAAGAAACATGCTAATGAAGTTTGCCGATGTCATTCAGAAAGAACAGGCTAACCCAGGTTATTCAGAAAGAACCTAGTTGACACAGAAGTAAAAGAAGTGGAAATTCAGTAGCACAAAATATGAGATCTAGCTTCAAGCGGTGCCTGGTGATTTGCAATTGACATGAGGGAAAAAAAAAAAGGTAAATTATTCTGTAACAAAGGATAATGTGAGAAAAGAAATTCTAAGACATATTAAGCAAAGGTTTTATTTCACACAAAACAGTTGTTACACCTTTTTTATAATATTAAGTACAGAGGTCTGGTAGCTGCCTTAGTTCAGTAATTTAAGTTAGATGATGCACAGCAAGGACTAGCAGGATACAACGACAATGAAGTATCTTATTTTACAAAAGGACTTCAAAAGTGTTTATCCTGTTTATCTAGTAAAACAAAGTGTAGTAAGAGATTACTCTCTACATTGGAAATAAAATGGGAAAAGAGGGAAAGAACTACTTAAACCTAAAGCAATACTCAAGAACAAATGTGTATTAGCTGACTAGAAAAAAGGCTATTGAGCAAAGTAATAACATACACTTTTACTGGCAACTTGATTGGTTTATAAATGTTGTTCTATGAAATGAATGCTTGCAATTATAAAAGAATGAACTTGATGGCCCAGGAGGTACTTTCTAGACACAGTACTAAACTGATGTACAGATAGATCTTCAGATTCTAAGAGTGACTAAGAAGTTGTAGATGGAAAAATAATTTCCTTTTCAGAACATATCAGTGCAGAAGCAAGTCATAAAATGAGATGCTGCTCCCATCAGTATCCATTTATATGGATGTATGGTTTGAAGGCATAATACAATTCTAGAATACAGAAAAGGCCCCACTTGGAAGGGACCTTCAAAGATCATCAAGTCCAACTGCCAGACTAACCAAGGCTAACCAAAAGTTAAAGGACATGAATGAAGGCATTGTCCAAAAATCTCTTGAACGCTGACAGGTATGGGGTATCAAGTACCTCTCTAGGAAGCCTGTTCCAGTTTTTGACCACCCTCAAGATAAAGAATTTTTTTTAATTTGAACCACTCTCAACCTTCCCCTGGTGCAGCTTTATGCCTTTCCCACTCATCCTGTCATAGGCTCACAGACAGAAGAGACCAGCAGCCCCCTTCCCTCTCCACTTCCCTTCCTCAGGAAGTTGCAGAGAGCAATGAGATTGCATCTTGGCCTCCTTTTCTCCAGACTAAACAACCCAAGTGTCCTCAGCCTCTCCTCAAAGGACTTGCCTTCCTGCCCTTCTACCAGCTTTGTTGCCCTTCTCTGGATGTTCAAGTACCTTAACATCCTTTTTATATATGAGCACATTCATCAACTGCAATATAAAACCTCATTTCTGAAAGGAAGAAATACAATGTTCCCAAACATGCTCAGTAGAATCCTAGAACAATAGATGAATTCCTTGAATGAAATAAAAGCAAGACCTGCTTAGATTTGGAGTTAACATGCTTGCCTGAACATGAGCTGGCAGTGTGCCCAGTTGGCCAAGAAAGCCAACAGCATTCTGGCTTGTATCAGGAATAGTGCGGCCAGCAGGACCAGGGAGGTGATCGTCCTCCTGTACTCTGCTCTGGTGAGGCCACACCTCGAGTGCTGTGTTCAGTTTTGGGCCCCTCACTTCAAGAAGGACATTGAGGCCCTGGAGCGTGTCCAGAGAAGAGCTGCGAAGCTGGTGAAGGGCCTGGAACACAAGTCCTATGAGGAACAGCTGAGGGAACTGGGGGTGTTTGGTCTGGGGAAGAGGAGGCTCAGGGGAGACCTTATTGCTCTCTACAACTACCTGAAAGGAGGTGTGGGGAGGGGGAGTCGGCCGCTTCTCACAGGTAACTAGTGATAGGACTAGAGGGAATGGCCTCAAGTTGCACCAGGTGAGGTTCAGGTTGGAAATCAGGAGACATTTCTTCTCAGAAAGAGCAGTCAGGCATTGGGACGGGTTGCCCAGGGAGGTGGTGGAGTCTCTGTCCCTGGGGGTGTTTAAGGAAAGGTTGGACGTGGTGCTTAGGGACATGGTTTAGTGGGTGACATTGGTGGTAGGGGGATGGTTGGACCAGATGATCTTGAAGGTCTTTTCCAACCTTAATGATTCTAATGATTCAAAGCATTGCTTCATAAAATGTCTAAAAAATGTTTCAGTGTTGTGCTGGGCCTTGCAAAAACTTAGACTTAGGTAAATTACAAATCTGAAAGCATTTGTATGCTATAAGATTCAGAAAAAGGCAAAGCTACAAAATAGTTGGAATGTTACTAAAGGGCTGCAAACAAGACCGTGACAGCAAGCTATCTGCTGATAACAACAGGGATATAATGGTACCACTTCGGCAACAGTACTTGAAACGAATCAGGCAACAGTTAAATGCATAGAGTACACAACAGGTCCTGGCTTTTTTTTTTTTCCTGGTGATCGAATTTTACAAATTCCAAGTTATACTTTTATTGGATTTGATGTCGCAAGCATGAATTTCTTGTTTTCTTAGAAAACAAATTTTTCAGGACAGACCATAGCTATCTGTCTGCTTACAGTGTCCAGAATAAGAAGGACAGCAGACCTGGGTCCTAGCAAAATAATTTAACAAACGATGTAATAGTATCTTCTGTGACTTCTCACAAAGAATTGAATGAAAGAATGAAAATTATGTAAATAATTTCATATATTTCTTCTAGTCAGCACGTGTCAACAAGATCTTGTCACCTCTGTCAAAATACATTGGGTTTGAACAGCCATTGTCACAATTCCATTTATTCTAATTGCTGTTAGAAAATAGGGGTTTTGTAGACACAGACATTACGGTTTCTCCACACCCATACAGCAACATCTAAGCAGTAACTCTATAAAGGACCACCAACTGATTAGTCAGTTTAATTGTACCTTCACAGTCAATGATCTTCACAGGAAGATTTGGCAACTTTTAATAAAAAACAGCAGCAACAAGGGCTGACATTTACCATTATGGTCAAGCATTGAAATGGGCTGCCCAGGAAAGCGGTGGAGTCCCCATTCCTGAAGGTATTTAAGAGACTTATAGACATGGCACTAAGGGACATGGGTCTTGGTAGAATATCTCCAGTTTTGCAGTGTCCCAGCACACCTTTTGATCCTCTATAGCAATACAGTTAATCATCTTGTCTGCTTTCATACCAATGGTCCCTGCAAAGCCAGAGGATGCCCCATTCTTTTGGAATATAAGTTTACATTCTTTCAAAACTTAAGTGCAGCTTTAATTTCATAATGTATTGCTATTCCATCTGAGTCCCAGAGCTTTTTTCTGGCTTCTGACGTCAGCAAAACCTCAAAACTGAGTTTTGCCTAGCAATTTTGCCAACTTTTATTTGGCAGAGGTGATAAATACAAAAGATATGTGCAGACACTTTCGCAAGCCAATCTCTTTAAAAAAGCCTTTTTACTGATTGAATGAGAAATGATCTAGAGGTTAGGCTGTATTAGAAACTTTCAGTTTACTCAGCTTTAAGAACACCTCACAATATTTAGCCTTTTTATATTTAGAAATACTTCACAAATGATTAACTAAACTGCCAAGATGAAGAGACAAGCAAATGCTATTGCTGCGCTCACGGCCCTGAATAGGAAAACTAACGCTGTGAGAATTTGTCAAGTGACAGGAACATAAAATCAGAGCTAAAATACATTAGTTTTTCAGCCAGAATACTAACTTGACAGCAATAAAACACATCTCTTTTCTGACATAAACAGATATCCAATAACCTACTATACAAATGCAATGTCAGAAAGGGAGCATAAAGCTGTGATGGCAAATTAAGTTTATATGAAGTCATGAGTATCTACCTGATGAGAGGATATTACACTTGGGAATAGACTTGAGTCTTGATATATCTGGAGAGATGCTTCGAAGGGGAAGTGCATCACAGTGTATGGAGGCAGAACACGTTTCCTGAAACGATTCCAGTTATATAATGAAAATTAATACATTTAATAAATAAATGCACATTAAATAAATAAGAAGATGCAATGATTTACCAAGTACTTCCCCATCACTGTCTTTTCCCTATTTTCTAAATACTCAATAGACAGCACAATTAGAATATACTAAGACAAAAGAAATATATGTAACCTTAATGCTTGTGTTTTTCCAAGGCAGACAGCAATTTTGTGTATGAGTTTAACTATTAGTAAGAATCAAAAGAAGCAGCACTAAGAACCAAAATTTACAAACAAATCCATATGACCCTATGTAAGCAAGCTGCACAGAGGTGTAAGGAAGCAGAAGACAATCACTTGAAGACACCGTGTGCTGGATTCCTCCTGGAGCAGATAGCTGCCTTTTCCACACTTACAGGATACACCAAATGTACCCTTCTTATTTCTGCTTATTGAGCCTTTCCTATCTTCACTCATATGGCTGTGCACATGATGCATCCCAGCTCAGCCAATGCATTTTATACCTTTCCTGACTGCACAAGAAAGTAAACTGCAAAACCATCCCCCCTTACTAAGACATCCGCCTTCGAAGCTCTCAGGATTTTTAATGATGTTGACATACCAGGGAAGGTCCAAATTCAACATACAAAATATTTACCTCTTGGGGATTCAGAGGTATATTTAGAGATGTTTTCTCCACATCTGTTTTCTTTCCACTCTTGTGAATACATTGCGATTCATACTGTGACTGAAAGAGACATTTTTACTTATATTAAATTTTTGATCTGTTTAAGCCTGATAATGGACTAGTTGAATAATAAAGGACATTATATTTTGTTCAGCAAAGAAAAGCAGAAGTTGCTAATTTATTTTACCAGTTCATGACTGCAACAAAAGCTACTTACCTTTGATCTCTTTAAGAGAATTACTGCTTCCAGCATAGCTATTTCATCAAACGTTCTCAGGACTGGTTCAAGGTCTATTAAACACTCTAAACAGAGAAACAATGATTTAATGTGGAAGTTAAGTTTTCATATTGCTAAAACTACTTTCTTATATTTGCAAAACTAATTGGTTTATTAATACATACTAAACTACTCATGTTATTAAATAGAAGTTTCTTGCTTTCACCTGTTACAACAGTTTTGCATCACTAAAACCAACCCTGATCTGGCCACCTCAGCAGCTTGGATCCAGGACTGTGCCAGACTCCAAATCTTGCATTCCTGGAATGGACAGATTAATGGATTTGCTGTATTTCAAGACAGACCCAACAAGCTTGATCTGCTAAATGGAACCAAAAGGTGCAAGACCTCAGAATGTGTTGCTCTACTCCCATTCCAATAATGGTGCAAAGAATTATGAGGAAAATAAAAAATTCAAACAACAAAACCCCACAGCAATATCCAGAAGAGAAGCTGTGATGGAGGACCAGAGGAAATGGTGATAGTCAAAGCACTGACCTACCATATCCAGTGAATCCAAGTAATAGCATCTGCATGCTCACCAAAGGCAGTAAATCGCAGATGCTAACATCGTCTGTCTGCATAGGGAGCCACATGACAATTCAATAAGCAAGTGACAACATGTGCAATGCTCCCTTGTCTTTCAATGCTGAAAGATTTGTGAAACTAAGTATTTCAAATTTGAGGATGACTATTATACAAACATCTCTTCGAGACTGGGCAAGTATAACAAAATGTCAGTGAAGGATGACAGCATGTAACTACTGCATTTCTATAAATTCCACTGATTCAGCAAAACCCATTTACCGTACTAGAAATCCATTACACTGCATTCTTATTAATGTATTTTTAATTTATTATAGTTTTACCACACTCCTTCCACATTAACTTTTTTTCACCGGCAGCTTCAAGACACTAATTCAGTAGTGGGATTCTTGTTCTCTTGCATCAGCTAACATAGAGTCTAGAGGTCTGGCATGCCATTTTCCACACTGAGGTACTAGGATTGTTAATTTTTATTGATTTTAATTAAACTGCAGGTTTCAAGACTGCAGAATCAACAGAATTACAGATCTGCGCAGAAACAGGACGATAAATCCTTGTCCCTTCTTTAATATGGGGAACAGTTAGGTTAACCAAGCTTTTCTATTTAAAGTTTATTTTAAAAAGTAGGGTTTGGGTGTTTTTTTTTTCCCCCTGTTTTATGGTAATTGCAAAATTTCCCAATCAGTGAGCTTTACTTCCCTTAATCTTGCAACGGTTTTGTAACTTCCTCTTTCTTTTTATGATAGTAAAGTAGAGGAAAAGCAATGCATGTTTCCTTCAATGACCATCTTACTACAGGCGCTGCACTAATAACAGAGCTGAAGACAGCTCACGCTGTAGTCATATCCTAGGTAATTATCCCTTGTGTGTGACCACAGACACTGGCTGCTATTTTATTTTGGGTATGTGACAGAGGAAAGCAAGAATACCTATGTAAATGCTATGATCTATCTATTCTTTTTGATTTTAGAAAATATTATAAATTGGTTTATTTAGTTGGAAAAAAACATCCATAATTTAAAATCATACAAACCAGACTCACACCAAAATAAACTAACCTTTCATAATGTTCTTAATGCAAAGACAAAAATGGTTCTAAAGAGGACATGTAATTCATTTTGGAACGTAAACTTTGAAAATAAAGATGCTCAATCTGTTTGTCTGTGTGTCCATTTTTTTTCAGCCAAACTGATCCATAAAAGTGAAGTTATGGACATTTCTTTTTGAGCTGTCTGAACAGTAATTTTCTAATACTTTCCAATTCAAAGGAATTATGCCTATCAAATCTTCAAGTGAAACATTAAGATTGCTGTCCTGCTTGTAAAATAAAATAAAATAAAAATTTAGAAAAAATAAATAAATTGGTATTTCAGGTAGGAGTCATTGCATTTTCAAGCTAAGCAGTGAGAAACTCAAAATAAAGGATTGCTTAATCCAGAGCTCTCTGTGCTGTTTTACACTTGAATACTTTTAGTAACTCTCATATTGTATTTCTTTTGTCTCTCCAAGGTGATCCAGCATTCTCTACATAATTAGGATTGCATTTTCAAAAGGAGTAGGGAGGGACTTTTTAAAGCACACTCAAATTAAACAAGCACAGCTGGGCAGCTGTGTGAACCACTGCTAGCTTCACTACGCTGATATATGTGACTACACCAACCCACTCATGACTTTTCATGACTAACTCTCATGGATTACCTTTATGTAACGGCCAAACAAGAGGCAGAAGTCACCAAAAAATTAGGCAGCTTTTTATGTAAGGGAGAAATTGGTATGGGGAGTAAATCTGGACCCAACATACAACAAGTATGCCAGTTAAGCATGACAAACCCAGGTGCTATATCAAAACAAAACTTATTCAGTTCATATGCCATGCCACTCTAATCTCTGCAAGCTTGCTCTTCAATCTTAGGCTCTAAATTCTGTAATTTACTGTAAAAAGGCTACAAGTATCTATATTTAATCTCATGTACAAAAAGCTAAACAAAGGAAATATGAAAAGAGAACGTTACATGTGTGGCATCAACCCGCTCCTTCTGAATCTGAGAGGTGGAACAATCAAAGATAAAGTCCCAGTGAAAAAGATTTATACATGCAAACACAAGGTGAAGTCACTACAGCTCATCTGATGAGCAATGATTTGCTGGTATGTTTGCAGGCTGGCTTACAAATCCCACAGTATTCACACTACCTATTTTACCTTCCCCCCCCATCCTTCCTGTGAATAAAAAATTAGAAGGAAGTCTTCCCTTCAAAATAAACTGAAAAAAAAGCACAAGTAGTAATCTATGCTACTTTTTCTACAGGGAAATTAGACACAGCAAATGCAGGAGACTCCAACTAACAACTCAATTTTATTGCACACATAGCTCCATTCCCAAAGATTTGTTTATAGGCATAATGAACGCAGACAAGTATCTTATACCATGCAATGTGACTGTGCAGATGCATCTTTTGTCATCTTTACCATTTCCCTCTCAAGACTATAACCTTGCTCTGTTAGTGCCATGTCAAGACAGAAATCTGCCAATTTAAAAATATTTCCTCACTACTCAAGACAAACTTACTTAAGAATGATGGTCTTTCATCCGGGTTTTGTGCCCATCCACTTACTATCAATCTTATGACGAAAGCTCGATGAGGAATGTCCATTGATAAACTTTCTTCACTTAAGTCTAGTCGCTGTCCTTGTGACACACTATACATTATCTGCAATGGGTTTATAACTTCTGTCAAAATAGACATCGTGCATTCATTAGAAATATATGCAACATAAATAGCTTACTATAGGAGGGATAGTTTAGATTGCAGCCATAGTATTTACAGTTCACCAAAATAAGGCTATGCGTTTTTTGTTTTAAAAACAAAAGTATTTTGAATTTATCAATCAACAGTGTAGTTTGAAAAACAACACAAGGAGAGCCTAATCTGTAACTCAATTCTTCAACATGCTCACAAACTGGATTATTACAAAGTAACCCCTAAAAAGCTTAAGCTCCCAGGTATCAAGTTTAGCCTTCACACAAGGCCAGAAAAATAAATTACAGGAAAAGATGGCCTTACCTTCAAATGGCTGCTTCCTTGACATCACTTCCCACATAATAATTGCGTAACTGTTTTTGAAGTGTAAAAAGTATGGAAGATATTATTTTAGATTGCTGACATTGATAAAACAATGTACTCAGCCTAGCATTTTATTACAAATGTTTCACTAATATGATCCTGCATGGCACAAACTGGTCTGCTTGCTGAAAAATACAGTGATGCCCCAAACCTATGCAAACTAGCAGGAATTCTAATCAATGACTTCAGCTGAAACTAGTCAATAATTTTAAAGTACAGAAACGCTACAGGGCATATAAGCTCCTCTTCCAAATCTGTATTAGCTCTGCTCTATGTTGTGAATTACGTATGTGCAGTTTAAATCTCAGCATGTAAACCTAACGTCAGCAGTACGGTGCCTTCCTAGTCCTGACGGCCACTCCGATGTCCCCACAGGGAGCAGGGTGCAGCAGACAGGTTGGCTCTCACCACGACTATCCTGACACAAACTCAAGAGTCAGGTAGGATATGGACTTGCACCAGGAGACATACCCCGGCTTCTCCCACAGACATGTATACTTTCAATTTATGCAATCATCTCTGCAAGAAGAGATGTAACTTTTACATTCAGTTTACAAAAGAGACTTTTGGGAAGACCTTGCCCAAAGAGGCTTTGGAGTCTCCACCTTGGAGACCTTCCGAAGCTGCCTGGACGTGGTCCTGGGCAAGAGCCCTGGGTGGCCCTGCTTGGGCAGGGGGTTGGACCTGATGCCTCCAGAGGTCCCTGCCAGCCTCAGCCATTCTGTGAAGACTACTTTGAAAGACAGCCAGACTGAATGCACATCTGCTCATTCAAACCCGTGACATTCTTTTCCATTCACATCAACAGGAATGGAGGTGGCCCACTGCATACAAATCTGCTCCATCTTTAGTAGACTAGTCACTCTCTTCAGTCATCAGGACATAATAATATAAAGGTAATTCTAAAGAAGTTTGTAACTTAGATTAGATTATTTTTATTTTTTCATTTGCTTTATCTGCATTGATTTTTTTTATATAACTTAAGTCAGTGTTGCACTGAAATAATGTAAAGAAAACAGATCTGGCTTTTCTGTATAAGAATAGGAACTTGGCATGAGGAATAAATCTAGTAGTTCTAAGCTTGAAGTGAGTAATCAGTGAGTATTTTTGCTCAAGAGTGTCATTTCCAATGTCAAACATCCTTATAAAGCTACCTTCTCAACCACAGTTTCTCATTGTGTTTAAAATTTGATTGTAAACATTTATTTAAAAAAAAATGTAGATCTGAAATTGTAAAGTTTAATATTTAAAAAAATTAATCCAATTTCCATTGAAGCCATTTTACAAAAATCATAAGAAAAAATGATACAATGCAAAGAATTATGTTTTTCTTAAGTAAACATTCTTTTTAACTACTGAAGTAACTTTACACAAAGAAGGCATCTTCCTAAATGATATCTCTGGTGGTCATTTCCTCCACTGTCTCTCTACCCCTACATTTTCCTGCCTTGAACTTCCATCTGTTTTCGATATACTTTCTTAGTTTCTTTTCTCTCTCCTCAAATAATCTCCCTTTCCTTCTTAACAGTTTTCTAAGATCTACTTACCTTTTACCTCTTATTTTCTCCCATTTGTTATTCTTCTACATGCAACTTTTTTTCCTAACATTTATCTTCCTCATCTCCACTCACTCATTAATACACAATCCATACTTTCAAATCCTCTAAGAGCAGAAGCCATAACTTCACACTGCTACTTCTCCATAATACATTGGTATTCCTTTTCAATGTCTACCTAGTCCACTTTCTCCTCAAAGGGTGAGGAAAGCAGAATGTCAAAGAACTTTGTGTGCTCCTCAAAAGTAAAGGGATAATTAAAAGAAATAATGGTCTCTCTGGATGTTAGTGAGTCCCTCTGGGGCTGATTTATCTTCCACCAAAACACAACCCTGTCACAGACAGCTGAAATTAAAGATGGTAGAGCGCAACACAGATGGACTTTGTCACACTGATATGCCTCTTCATACCTCTTAAATCTCCATCTGTGTATGATAATTCCCTCCACAATTGCTCAAATAACCTTTGAGCTCTGTGAACCTCTTCAAATTAGCTGATCATAACTCTAATATCCTGACAGCCATTTCTGTTCTTATACAGGTAGCCACCACTCTGCTACTTTCAGCTATAACTCAGAACTGACTGAAGCAAATCTACCTGAACATTCATAAAGTAAGCTACTCCTTAAGTAGATCTCTATTTGGAGATAGTGAGAGACAGGAGATCTCTACACTTCCTCCAACCCCATTACCCTGTTTTTTCTAACCCCTTCCAAAAAAAAAAAAAAAAAAAAAATTCTTCTTTCCCCCCAGTACATTCTGCAATTATGTTAATTGATGCACACAAATTACAAAGGCGTGTGAAGCAAGGTAACAGAGTGAACAGTTTTTTCCTCCCCACATTCCCTGTATGTATACACTCTCATTCAAAGGAACCAGTCTCCTCTGTCTCTTTTCACAGTTCTAGTTTAAGCTCTGGAGTATTACACTTCTCACAGTGTTTCCTAGAGAAATGGGTAATCAACAACTCCAGCTACCAATTGATTCTTTTTTCCCGATTCATTTTGCTTAGACTCTTTCAACATTATTGAAAATAATAAAATTGCTGAAAACATGTTAAAACCTAATTTCAGCAACTCAGATTTGATTTAGATTGAAAAGTCCCCTTGAGGACAGCACGGGTTACCTGTAGATATCGTGTTTCACACTTGCCCGGGTTTTCTGACTGGGATTGTAATCTTCAGGTGGCATGTAGATGATGGTCCCTCCTTCTGGCAAGGAAGTTTCGCTGCGTGATTGCGACATGGATATGACACGCCATTTTGACATGCCAAAATCTGCAATCTGGAAAGGACAGAGCAGTTGTTCTAAGAACTGGATTTATCTGTTAACCCTTGTTACAAATTCCTCAAATACACCTGAAGGAACAGCTTGTTTAAAATCCTTAACCTGACACATAAAAACTATGTGGTTGTCTTAACAACAGGAAACACCTGCTCCAGTGCAGAAAACATTCCCAGTTCATGACTCACACTATTCCTACAGCACTGCCCTGTCCTGTTGTTCTTTTAAGGATGGATTCACATACTCTGTGGCTGGGATATCTATGGTGGAAGCCTGTCCTATATGAAAATCACTTTCTTTCACGGAAAATAAGCAAACCAAAAGACACTGAGTATTTCCAGCTCACTGGCTGTCTCGAATGCACAAAGTTAATAAGGATCATAATAGCTCTATGCAACTTAGCCTGCACATATCCTGGGACAATTGCTCGTACAAAACAATTTTAGGACAGCCCACCTCATCCCCAAAACCAGGAAGCATTAATCTCAGATTAACTAATTTGGTATTCCGAAATTCTGTGCTGCAAGAAATCACCAAATATTTTGTTTACCATGACCTCTGGGGCCATCCCAAAATAGTCTCCTTGTCCCTTCCTACAGAGTTTACAGTACAACTACATCAAGAATTAACTGACTTAGTTAACATTCCCAGACATCCACCGGGTGGGAGCAGGATGTCAGACGAGATTACAGGCAGGGAGACACACAGTCAGAAGAACAGGCCTTCTGGTGGAGCTGCAGTGTCCAACATGCAAGGGAGAAATAAATGTATGTAGGCAGCAATGACCTCTGGACTTGCTCAGCATTTGCATCAGAGCAAAATAATTTTCAGAGATGCCTGTGTGAGCAATTAATGTAATAGAAATAAGCTTTCTGGAGAGTATAAACAATACCCTTGTTTTCTTCACAACTCATGCACTGAAGCTTTCCTTGCTGTTACAGGTCAGGTTATCTTGTTCATTCAGTAGATCTGATACAGTCAGAAGCACTCTATGAATGGTGTTGCTTTTACACATGTACAATACTTTTTCTGTTTAGCACACGTGATTTCCTTCCTTGCAATTCCTGCCAGCTGTCCTAAATCAGAGAATTGTGCTACAGCCCAAAAAACCTTCCTTCCTATTACTCTAGCAAAGCAACTGTTTATATGCGGTCAGGCAGTGAACCAGACTGCACCAGTGCTGCTAGAGTATAAAAAAACAAAAGCGTGGTTAACTTGGGCCAGTTCCCAGTCAGGTTTATCAGGAAGCTCTAGAGATGGTGACACTGGCAGAGCTGAGTGGGAGGAGGTATGAGCTGCTGAGGGCGTGAGTGAAGGGAATGCTGCGTAAGCTGCCTTGCTGCCAAGGAAAATGTCTTTGCAAGAGAGAAAGAAGAAATCAGCACTGCATCTTTGATCTTTGCTCAAATGACTGACAGAAAGATTCATCTCACGTTAACTGAAGCAGTAGCCATTCAAGATTAAATTAGGTGTAAGATACCTCTTATTTCTTGTGTACACGAGTAGTACATTCTACCAATGTAAAAAACAGAGGATCTGAAGGGAAAACAAAGCTTACATTTTTGTTATTTTCATTAACAGAAGACCTCTTGCAATTATAGAATCACCTAACCATTTTGTCAGAAGTACTTCTGATCTCTTTTTCACATCATGGCAATGATATTTTAAAAGACAGAATTCAAGTTTTAAACTTATTACTTCTTCATGTATATTTGCTTGTTCTAGCAGCTTTGAAAGAGCCATCTCAGCATGTTCAAATTTTGAAGTTGTTTTACATGTTCTTATACTGCACTAATAAAATAAATGTGCATATTGAATGATAAGCATCAAATGGTGTTAACATTAGAGTTTGTTTTTTCTGATCTCTAGAACTAACTTGCCTGAGCATCTCAGACAGGAAAACTTTCTATTTTCTACTCTGAAAGGGCCAGACAGAGCTACCCGTGGGAGGCTGTCATCAGAAAGTGTCGCCGCTATTGAGTAACACTGCTATAACGGAAGCAGCCCATATTCTGGAGTTCTGGTCTTTGTTTAGATGGATCAAAAATCCACACTTGAACAAAATAGAGCTTTCCAAAGAATTTCTAAGTTCTGTCTGAAAAGATAAAAATCAAACATCTGGCATACAGCTATGTCCCTTCTGCGTGGCGACAACCCCAGTCTTCTCCCGCTACAGTAATTAAACACTTTGGCTCATTCTGGATGCTGAGAAACATAAGAATTAAATAACTCTACCTTGACATGAAACTCATCATCCAGCAAAATATTCTGGGTTTTCAAGTCATGGTGCAGCAATGGAGGATTCATGTTGTGCAAATAGTTTACTCCCAGAGCAATTTCATAAAGAATGCGGTATCTCAGGCACCAGGGAACATCAGGATACATATCTTTCTGCCAAAATAAAACCACAAAACCAGAATATAATCCTCTGTTCTGATCTGACAAGATAACACAAAGGCTTTCATAATAATAAGAAAGTGAGTTGGACAAGCAGTAATCTTTTAAAACATATATTACATTAACTGCACGTTGATACTGGCTAGCTGTTAAGACAAATACATAAATATTAATCACGCATGTTATGATGTTATACTTCCATTTCCCTAACATCCATACAGTTCATGACTGCTACACATAATTTGTATATAGAACATTTACCGTATTACTCATAATTACTCATATGGAAATATGAGTTACAGATGAACTATATGAAACCTGTAAACCACTGTCTGTGAGTACTGCACAAAGAAAGACACGAATCATACCTGCTACTGACACTGGGGAAAAAAAAAAGTGGTGAAACTAACAACAAAACACTACTTTTAGAAATATAAGTACAACAACAAAAAAACAGGGAAACTCAAATCTTAAAAGTTACCTTAACATTACTGTATTTGTGTAAAATACAGAGCTGAGCTCTTTAAGGCATAGGCAGGTATTGACTAAGGGTACAGAAGAGACTGCAGTGCTATTGATACACAGCTACAGTAGCTTTACATTAGCTCGGACCAACCTTGTAACAAGTCTCAGGAGGAGTGGCTGAGAGAGCTGGGATTGTTCAGCCTGGAGAAGAGGAGGCTCAGGGGTGACCTTATCGCTCTCTATAGGTACCTTAAAGGAGGCTGTAGCGAGGTGGGGGTTGGTCTATTCTCCCACGTGCCTGGTGACAGGACGAGGGAGAATGGGCTAAAGTTGCACCAGGGGAGGTTTAGGTTGGATGTTAGGAAGAACTTCGTTACTGAAAGGGTTGTTAGGCATTGGAATGGGCTGCCCAGGGAGGTGGTTGAGTCACCATCCCTGGAGGTCTTTAAAAGTCGTTCAGATGTTGAGCTTAGTGATATGGTTTAGTGGAGGACTTGTTAGTGTTAGGTCAGAGGTTGGATCCTGGAGGTCTCTTCCAACCTAGACGATTCTGTGAACCTAATTGCAGCAGCTGAGAGTTCAGCACAGGAGAACTTACTCCTGAGAGTAAGACCTGGTAGAAATATTTGTATCTATTTAGATTAGCAATATCTGACTTCTATAATTTTTTTTTTTTTTTTAAAAGTTTCAAATTCAGGAAACAGTCGTCTTTTTGTGATATTTACACTACCAACAGCTCTGAAAGCCAGATTAAAGTAAGCACAACTATTTCAGCTTCTAATTACAGAACAACAGAGATATTAAAAGTGATTGTACACAATAATTAATCATTTAGCCTGTTATAGATTACAACATTACAGGAAAAAGTGCAATACAAATAAAGTCTACTGAGATTTGTTGCCCTTTGGGGGTACAGAAAGTCTATATGAGCAACATAAACGATAAACTACCAGTGACTGTCCTTTAATTTGAAGTATTATTAATAATAAACTTTACTATACTACTCCCCTTAAGTATGGAAATCACAGTCTATTTAAAACAATCAGGGATGATTTAACGACTTTGAGTGCACTTACCCCATGTAAAAGCTCGTTTAGTGATCCATTAGTCATGTACTCCGTTACTATCCCAAGAAATTCAGGCTCATTGCAAATTCCCAAAATTGGCAGAATGTAGCTAAACCTGGCTTTGTGCAATATCTCTGCTTCTTTTAGAAGGTGATTTCTATCACTTAAATAAAAAGAAAATAAAAGAAAATAAAGAAGGTTAACATACCATTACTAGGAAACTCTAAGCAAATGTAAGGTTCCCTACATTCTGTTTAAAAAACTATGTATCTATATGCAGCACCACCACCTTTCAGTACTTTTTCCTACTACATTGCACTTTGATAACAAGATGCTTGCTATAAGACAACTCAGAATCTGCAAATATTAAACAACTTCCCTAGTTTTGCTGTTCTACACAAATATCTCTATTACCAAAACACATTTCATTCATGTTTCCAGTAAATAAGGATACCATCAGAACTCCAATTGGCACCATCCTGAGCAACCAGAACAGCAACAACCAACTGCACCTGTCCTGTTTTACTGTCCATCTTCAAACACTGTGTGTCCACTATGGCCCACTATTTATCTCCTACAGAGTGGAGATCTTATCTCGTGATTTTCCAGTATTTTAACTTAGAGGACGCTGGAGTGCACTAAAATAATACTGGTTAAAGGGATACGCCTTCACTTTCTGAAGGAAAAGGAAGGACCAGCTATGTTATGTTTTCATGTAAATTGTTCCTTCAAATTCAGCTCCTGCTCTGAATTGCCCTCTGGAAAAAAACAACAAAACAAAACACTTTGATTGCACGGGGAGCAGAGAGAGACCAACACCTGAATTTGGTGGTGTGAATGCCCTTTGTTATTGTCAAATCTCCTCATAAGTGTGAATTTGATGCATCATTACCACTTCAGACCTTGCAGCATACAGTACGTGAAGGTCAGGTTATATTAAAAAATAAGTATGCTTCTATCCCCAAAAATTGAAAATATTTTTTTTTTGGATGCTTTGTCTTTCAAATCATATTATATCTCCAATTGTATATTAGAACTCAAAAAGCATATATCTCAAACATCCCACAGTGAGGATACTCAGACCATGAAGGAGTCTAAGAAAAAAAAAAATAAGATTTAGACTTTACACCAATGGGGACTGGTACAGGTACAAGTATATCTGCAAGACAACCAAACATGAGACTTCTACAGCACATCTAAGACCGAGCTTTTGGATGTGAGCCAGCCTGATTCAGCAGCTGTACGGCTGAGCTTGGGGCAAGGCAGCGTCCAAGCCAAGTCCATGCCCATCAGGACTCAGCACAGCGCCGTGTCAACCTGGCGATACAGCTCCCAGATGAGAGCTGCTTTGTGTCCATCCAGCTCAGAGCACAGACCAATGGGTCCAGAGGGATGTGGACTGCTCAGTGTAGATGCAGCCCTCGCAAAGAAAAGGCCTCCAGAGTATATGGGGAAAAATGGAAGCCTAGAGAACTAAAGCCTGCTGCTTTTATGACAGCAAAAGTTAGAATTTAGTGGTATGTTAAATTAAGGCTAGTTGTTGGTCCTTGCTTTTGAGACAGAAAAAAGCTTCTATTTTGGGAAACTCTAGGTAGTGATCAAAGTAAAAAGGCAAGTAAAGCATGGGACAAAACGCATGGCTCCCTCCCTCTCTCTAGTAAAAAATAGGTTTGAGAAAAATTAGGGGTTTTCCCAGACCACGAGGCACATCTGCATGGGATTCTGCTGTAACCGGGAAAGGAGTTGCAACACGCGGAGGTTTATTCCTGCGCCTGTAAGTCACTTCACCTTTGCCTGCTCCACACCAGAGGGGCATTGAGCAACGCCTAAACCAGCAGGAGCCCACAGCGGCTCCCAGGCTGCCTTGCTGTTGGGCAGGTCGCACACCAAATTCTGCGATACACAGCACAGGCTTCCTGGTTGGAAGGATTAACTGCACTGTCAACTCTCCGGTCTTCCGTTTTCACGGCAGCTTTTTGAGGATGGTATGTTATATTGCCTACAGTACAACCCACAAGTTACTTGCTGCAGAGACTTAGAGCAGGTTTACTGCAGCTTTTGGTTATTCTGACAATATTTCTGAGCTTTGCATAGTATATGGTTGGTAACTGAGTTGTTTTGATTACCCTGGTTGCCCTTTTTGTCAAGTTTTCACAGGTTAGATGTCACAGTAATCTAAATCCTAGCAAGGCTAAAAATAACATTTACTGTTTTCTCCCAAGTGAGTTCAGAGAACAAAACGCTGCATTTCTGATTTGTGGGGATTTAAGAAGACATTTACATTAATGAAAATGAAACCAGTAAACTTAACAACAGCACAATGCTTCTGCTTAAAAACATAACTGAGATTTCACTTCATTCTGGCAAGATTTCAGAGATAAAGCCTGTGTATTACACACACCTATACACACCTAGGGAATAAGTTGTTCTAAGCCATCTAACCTCTTATTTTATATTCTAGCATATTGGGTCACAGGATTAGAAGCCTTCTGGGCTAGCCCGTAACCTTTCCAAAAACCAAACCCAAAAAACTTGTGAACTGAGGAACAGCTGACACGTTTTTACACCCGTGTCCTGCCGGTTTAAGCGTGCAAGCCCACAAGCACACACGCACACCCGAGTGTCTCAGCCGCCTATCTGCCTGACACCGGATCAAAGAAACCTGAGGCAGTAAAGATGAAAGACACCTACAGAAGAAACAGGAGGCAACACCCTAAGGAGAGGCAAACTAGCATCGATATGGTAAAAAACTGGCATTATAGAGAGCGAAGGAGGCATAGATGGCTGTAAAGTTGCTCCCTGCTGCTGGGGTGACAGCTCGGCAATAAACGTGCCGCCACCTGACCCCCAGGAAAAGGGAACGCGGTCGCTACCAGCTGACGAACTGGTGAAAACCAGCAGTATGCGGGGGTCTGTAAGCCTGATATTTAAGATTACGGCGAGACTTGGGGCAAAACCACCACCACCCCCTTCGGCACCCCAAAGGGAGGAAGCAGCGGGGCCTCCCCACGTCCCCCCACCGCCCGGGCTGAGGCGGCCCCGCCTGCCCCCCCGCGTCCCCCCGGACCCTCCCCAGCCCTCCCCAGCCCCCGGCACCCCCCTGCCCGCCCCGCTACCTGTCCAGCAGCGGCCCCTGCAGGCACTTGAGGGCCACCGGGACCCTCCAGTCGGCGTGCCGGGCGGCCGACACGGTGCCGTAGGCGCCGCGGCTGAGGAAGCGCAGGTCGGGCAGCTTGCTGGAGGGGACGGCGGGCAGGGAGCAGCTGATGGCGGCCGCCCGGCCGCCGCCGCCGCCCTCCCCGCCGCTCATCCTCGGCCGGTTCCAGGGCCGGGGCCGGCTCCGTGCTGCTCGTCGGGCCCCGCGGTGCCGGGGGCGGCCACGCCGTGTCTGGGCCGGGCGCTTGCGGAGCCCACAGCGCCCCAGCCCGGCCGCCCCGGCTCGTCTCGCCGTCCTTCCCCGCCTCTCCCCACACCCCGGCCCGCCTCCCCGCCAGCCCCCGGACCCGCCGAGGAGCGGCTTCCCCAGGGACAGCGGTCGGGCCCCTCCGCGGCTGTCCCGCGGGGTTTTATCGCGACAGCGGCGATACAAGGAGAGGCATTGCCGAAATTTCCAGAAGGCGATCGCCGGCCCTGCCCGCGCGGCCCGAGCTGCCTGCTCAGCCGATGGGTTTGAGGTAACCCGACGTGAGGGTTAGTGGGAAGGTGCTGCACGGCCCGGCACCGAGTCACGTTTTTCGTTAAAAGTGATTTATTTCGGAATTAGAAGTCTGTGGCTTTCCACAAAGGAGAGGCAGTTTCACAGCCACCCCTCCAAACAGGGTGAGCGGAGGCGAACAGAGACGATCCCTCGCCTTAACGTGTATGGACCTTGGGCTGTTGGCGGCTTTCACCTTCCCTCTTCTCGCCCCGTAGTGGGTAGGGAGCAGAGAATGAGGGAAAGAAGCCAAGTTTTCAGGCTGTGATATTGGGTGATACGTCACAGCGTGCGGCTGGAGGCATGACAATTATTTTTCAGTTCTCTGTTTAGCCCTAAAGCCCACAGAGAATCACAGAACAGCTTGGGTTGGAAGGGACCTTAAAGATCCCCTGTTTCCAACCCCCTGCCATGGGCAGGGACACCTCCCTTCAGGCCAGGTTGCCCAAAGCCCCACCCAACTTGGCCTTGAACACATCCAGGGATGGGAATCCACAGCTTCTCTGGGCAGCCTGTGCCAAAAAGCAAATAAAGCAAGTCCTGGAGTGTCCTGTTTTCAGCTTTCATTTGGTCTGTATCCTTCAGGCACACTAGATGATTATGCAGAAGTATAATTTCAATGCAATGTTTGCAATACAGAGATTTTAGACACTAATATAAATATATGCCTTTCTGTATTTACCATGTCAGTAGTTCTATTTGTCATCCTATCTTGGCTTTGTTATATAAGAGATTTTGTTTCCTTAAGAAAATAACATGCAATGGACATACACAATGAGCATGTGCTACAAAACACCTCTGTAATCCATACTTGTGGTATTTCCCATTAAGGGATTATGATTATCACTATACTAAAACTTTTAAGATACCGTATGAAAACAGGATGAGTAACGGGAGTAAGTAGCTAGTTGCTGCTTTCTACAGGTCCTTGGGAATTTTGTCAGAGCTTGAAGACAAACTTGCCAGTAAGGGTGGAAGGGGAAGAGGAATCCTGTGATTCACGTTCTGTGACTGTGGCACTGTGGTGAGCTGCCTGTTTTGTTGACACTCTAAAACAGAAGTTTGAAGAAGATAAACTGGTGACTCGGAGTTTCCAAAACAAGAGGCTGGCTACCAAGGGAAAAATCAGAGTAAAATATCGCTGCTTCTGGAAACCCCCTTCTTTTTCCTTTAGTAAATTTAGATTCATTTTGTCAGATAACTTAAATGACATCATAACTGGCTTAAATTTTCATCGTTCAAGTGAAGTGACATAAATTGCAGATAAAATACAAAGTAATTCCAAAAAATATCTTTAAATCATTCATTTGAAATTCTGCTGAAACTGTTAATGGTTGTAAAACTCAAATACATCGTGTATCAATTGAAGTTTTGTCTGTGGTGTCCTGATTTTTAGATTAACAGTGTAATTGTCTTTAAATCTATGTTGTAATGGCTTACAGGAAAGCTGTGTAACAATACCTGTTGACTTTCTGTTTCCAACCATAAATTGGTTCATGGCCTTGTGCCTGAAAGACTTTCATTATGCTCAGTCACAATACATGCAGTTGATTTTCCTTTTAATCACTCAGTTTTAACCACTGTTGAGAAATACCTTTATAGTTGTTTTTCTCAATCAATACAAGACCTAACTTGTTTCAGCAGTTTATCACATGTAAAAAATTTTAAACCTTTTTTTTTGTTTGTTTGTTTTCTGTGCTACTGATTTTTAGTTTAAATCCCTTTGGTATCTCTAAATGTAATCAGGGTCCCTTTTTGCAATAAATGCCAAGTGACCACCAGGAAAAATCTTCAGCAGATTTAAGGATAATCAGTAACTGCTTGTTGGACTCCAGTTGACTTCTCCTCTTTGAATATGCTGAAGATTGAGAAAATAAGCATTGTCATGTAAACCTCCATATATCTGCTTATGCAACCATAGCAGCACCTCAGACTTTGCTCGTGCAGAACATACAACTCCCACCAGTGACGAGTGTGCGATGGACTTACCCAGCACGTGGTCTTAGAGAAGAAAAGCGTGATGGGACTGGACTTCTGGAGGTAATGCGTGTTGAAGCTGCTTGTGCCAGTCCAATCTGCATATTCCCATCGAATGTTAGTGGGATGCAGTGCTCACTAGAAGAAGCTTGACCACATCTCTCTCTAAGCACTGGTATTTTCTACCCCAGTACATTGGAACCATGTGAAGTATTTAAATCTTTAGGAAGTTCTAGAGCAGCAAGCAAGTAAACATTCTGGGTAAATTTTGATTGTTTCTATCTGAACAACCCCAGGATAAAGGAGGTCAGGATTTAGGTCCTGAGCATGGGACCGGGGAGGAAAAGTAGGTTGGTGCTTTACTCCTGTTCCTGGGGCTGGCTGTCAAAACAGCTTTGCTTGTTATTGCAGAGGCCCTTGGCAAACACAAGCCCATTAAACTGTGATTTGAAAACGTGCAGTTGGCAATAGGGAAGATGCATAAATAATAAAACAACTGCTAATAAAAACAACTGCTAGTGTATGTGATAATAACCTTTTAATACGTTATTTATGCAGTAACCCTTTTTTTTTTTTTTTAGCCTAATTAAGTCTGCACTGTTTCTGACAGTGCTGCTGCCACATTTGAATGAGGAGGTGATGTAATTCGTAATCCACCATCTGTCTCATTGTGTCAGGTGATAAATGACCTGGTGCAGCAAGCTGTGCCTTTCCCATTGCTTGTTATCTAATGGACATAATAATAAAAAGGTACTCCGTGGTACTAAAAGAGAAGTTTCAAAATCCTTCACTGTGGCTATAGATAGGATACCTCTTCACGTGGGCTTCTCAGGGTAGATCAGGTTTTTGATAAACTGAAGCTTTTGTTAAATACTGTTTCTAAATTATAGAGTATTTAGGCCATGGAGCAAAGAAGCAGCTGCCTCTTGGTTTCTTCTTTGAGTTTTTAACTTGCTGATTATTTGTGAGAATTCCCATTGATCATTTGCATTCTGAAGAAGTCTTTGGTCTGCCTTGCTTCTTCACATGGGAATTTCCACATAGTGAGATAAGTGCAGGTCCAGAACAAAAAGGGTATTTTTATTGTAATTTTCCTTATACCGTGATCAGTGTTGTAATAAACGTAATTCTCTGTCACGAATTTAAGAAGTATTGACCTTCCTTTTTTTGTTGTTGTTGTTGTTTTTGTTTTTTAATGACTACCTTTTTTTTGGTGGTATTTACAGGTACTTTGCAAATAGGATAACGGCAGGATTTAAGTGGCAGGGTTTTTGCAAGTAGGATTTTACGGCAGGATTTAAAATGGCAGGCCCAGGAAAATGGAATTGTTGTCTGGCCCACAAAGTCTGGGGAGGATTGTATAGCAAGCTGCTGTATTTTTAGCAAGGTAGTAAAAAAAAAGTAAATGGTAAATGATTAAAATCATATAGCAGAAATGGCTATGTCATATGAAGATAATTGAACGCTTACTCGGGTCACTAATGCAATTTTCTGTGAACATGTAACATTTAATATCCATTATCATGATTTATTGCATATGACTCACCTGAGGACAGGAAAATGCTAATCTTAAGTACACTAATCTGTATCACTTAGATAAAACTATTTAGATGAGTATATGAAGTAACAGAGAAGTGTGGCAGTAGTTAGAACATGGACTTCTGTATTTCGCTGTTATATCTCTCATAGAACTCTACTATATTTTGACTATTGGACTTAAGCATGACAGACCTCATTACCTATGAAATATTCTGAAACATTTGAAGAACAGATGCTATTTTTCTCTTAACTACTCACAGATCCTGAATTTTATATGTATATTTAGAGTTGAATAAAGGATTATGTTTTAGAAAATGTGTTTTCATTCAGTAATAGCAGCATCTTTGTCCTTGCTTTCTGTGGTGTTTACAAGCTTTTAAATGAAAATAGAATGCTTATTTAACAAGCTTTTAAATGAAAAGAGAATGTGTATTTGTTTTATAATAGGTTTGTTTAAGGAATATTTTCTCTTCCAAGTATGTATGAATATTTTGTATTATCCACATACGAAGAATAAAGGAGTTTGATATTGACTTCTTCAACTGTGCTTGTTCTTATCAATGAGAAATTGTTTCCAGTCCTGATATCTTCCGAAACAAAATGTGGTGTGTTCAGCTTCTGGCTGGGATCGCTTTGCCTGCTGTCACCCTGGCAATATAGTGGTACACATGCACAGATCCCTGGTTAATGAGCACCACAACAGGGGAGCACCATGGAAACCCATATCTTTTGCAATCACTTCTGTGGTTTCAGACCAGCCTTCACTCCTCCTTGCTAGCACGTGCCAGACATAAGCTGGGCTGTGCCTGAACGGCAGAACATCTGAATTCTTTTGGAAGCTATTGCATATTGTTTTAAGTGATTGTTTACACGATTTTACATGAAAAGATCTGCATGAAAGTACATGTACCCAGCTATTGCAACATGTCGATACTACCTAGCTGACTGAGCAAAGGGGCAGAGCTGCTCTGAGTTTTTCTAGCAATTTGGAGGGAGGGAGCCCTTGGGAGAACAATACTTCTGAGTCATCCATTATTTCCATGCTGTGCTTCAGCAGCGACGGTGCCCACATGGTGATGACAAGTCCCAGGTATAACGTCAGGATAAACTCAGGAGCTGTATTGAAGATAAATGATATTTCTTTTCAGCACTATTAGTTTGAAAAAGGCACCCCACTCTTGAATCATTTTGCTGATTTGTTTATTTTGCTATTATCACCTAGATTTCCTTTTTCTCCTGTTGCTTGTGGGATCTGTCCAGTTTTATGATGCCAGCCCTCTTCCTAGCCACCTGCTCTGCATGAACCCAGTGAAGCCTTCTGTGTGGAAATGATGCAGAGACAAAAGCTTGGTAGAGAAGCAGGAAGGGAAAGAGGGGAAGATTTGATGTATTCTGCTTTGACACAGTAACACTGTGGTAATTCCTTCTCTGTAGCCTTTTCAGCATGTGCTGTGTTGGATTCTCCGAGGCCAAATGGAGCCCAGGTCTCCTCATAACTGCATCCATGGTAATAAATGGAACATGCCCTGGACCATTCCTTAACACCAAGGCCAGCTCGTGTGGGATGACTTTCACCCATCCAAAACAGAGAACCTGCACCAAAAGGTCTGGTAAGAACAGTTCCTGGCTCTTTACACCTGAAGCATGGGGATTGCTTAGGACAATGGTATTTCTTGTGAGCCATAAGGGTTTATTGTAACAGATCAATCTTCTGGCAGCAGTCTGAGTGCCTGGGAGCATTCCTTGACACCTCTGAATTTACTAACACAAGTAATCTATGCTAATCTGGTCTCCTACATTCAGGATCGTGCTATGATCGTTACTTAGGTGGTGTATAGCCTCAGATGCTTCAACTTCTGCCCCTCTGCCTCTGGGTTTTAACCTTTATTATGATTTTCAGTCTCAAATGCCAGTGTTCTTGATGTTTCACACAAAAGGTGGCTAAAAAATTAATAATGATATAAGCCAATAGCAAACTGGAAAATTTACTTTCAGCAGTTCCTTGGAACAAAATTTTTGTCTTTTTTCCTCCTTTTCTCTCTTTTAAAATCCAAACTATTACACAAGTGCTGGAAACTTGATGCAAAACACTGTCTAGAGTGCCAAAAATCTCCCAGGTCGGTAATTACAGTTTCCAGAAGTACATAATCTGTTGGAGCTCTGTCCTGCCACTTGGGAAGCTACAGTTCTCTCCAAATAGCTGTCAAGCTGTCAGTCATGACAGAATCATCAAGGATAACATTCATTAATTTACTGCAAGACTGGAGAAGTCCAAAAAATCAAGTGGGTGCGTAGAACAAGGTGGTGAAGTAAGGGCTGAAAATATTAAACATTTGCATTTACTTTCTTCGCATTCTGTGTTGGCCCTTCAATAAGGGTAAAAAATTGTCATGTTTATTTGACAATGAACCTGTGCACCTTGAAATCAAATTAAGATGCAGCTTATCAGTACCTAAAATTAGAATTGAGCATGTTTAGTGCTGTACAAGACCGAATTCTTAATAGAAGCATCCACCCCCATTCCCAGCTCCAGGTTTGAAACTCTTCAGGCTTTGAGCACGTTCAAATGTTGTCCAAGTTCTACGATTCTGAACCATTTCCAATATGTCCTTTTTCACTTAATGAATTGTTATTTTACTTATATAAAACTAATGGTAATGCTAACACCTCTCCTCTCCTCTCCTCTCCTCTCCTCTCCTCTCCTCTCCTCTCCTCTCCTCTCCTCTCTCTCTCCTCTCCTCTCCTCTCCTCTCCTCTCCTCTCCTCTCCTCTCCTCTCCTCTCCTCTCCTCTCCTCTCCTCTCCTCTCCTCTCCTCTCCTCTCCTCTCCTCTCCTCTCCTCTCCTCTCCTCATTTTTTTTTCTTTTCTCATTTTCTCTTCTCCTCCTTGCCTTGCCTTGCCTTGAGACATAAAGTCTCTGATGTTTGTTGACTACAACATTCCCCAGCATTCCCCGATAATCCAAGCCTTAGTCATCTTGTTAGTAGGTGCAGTTCGTTCTCGTTCATTTAAGAGCAGCTGATTCCTGATGACTATTCTACTGAAGGTCTATGGCTTTTAGAAATGATACCTATGTACCATTATGCGGAGGAATTTATAGTAAGGCAAAGTGAATCAACTGTATTAATCATTTCCGTGGTTTTCAGGCATAAACACATGGCCCTCTTTTCCTGTTTGTATACTTAATTAGCATGTATCATCTGGGAATATGTAAGGCATATTTTCGTCATAAATATAACAGTATGGGAGAGGTTAAATTCAAGGAAAAGATCTTAACAACAAAAATGAAGAGGGAATATATTCATGAACAGCACATATATAAAGCAGATATTAACTTGGGACCCCATTTGTCAGTCCCCATACACAGAGTACCAAACTCCTGTTCTACAAGTTCAAATTGCCTGAAAGTTTAGGTATGTGCATGACCCTTTGCCGAGTCCCCTGGCCAGGGCATGTGGGGATCTTGTGTAGGGGTCTTCCACCAGCTGACACTTGGCCAGCGTGTGGAATGCCCACAGGGATCCAACAGACCTGGAGTTACCAGAGCTGACCATCATACAGGGACATATGGCAGACTGGGATGGTAGTTTGGATGGGGCAGAAAGACATTTTTTTTTTCAGTTTGGGCATGCATTTGAAATGATTTGCAAATAAAGGTCTTTCTCTGGAGTACAAGTGAGAAAACTAGACATGTCAACATAATACACTCTTAATTGACAGTGGCCAAATGTGGTGTTGTCATCTCGGATGAAATATATGAAAAGAAGGCACCCCAACAATGGCTCCTAATAGTTAACACCCTCACAGCTTTAAGTCATCCAGAAGATTTCTGCTGAATCAGCTGAATTCAGACATGCATAAGTGAAAGGTTTTTCACTGTACTCAACGAGACATCAGTGTGAATAAGCTCAGACCTTCCATGGTGTAGCACAATAAAAGCAGAAGTCATTTTGCTGGTTTTAAAATATAGTTTATGGTTAAGAAACAAACAAACAAACAAAACTTGTAGTGGAGTTTTCATTAAAATGAAGATTTACCACACTACAATTGAAAAGAAATTTTTTGAAGTTTACAGATTGTTCTGAATTTTCCTTGTGGGTAACAAGACCCAATGTCTATGTCAGAATGCCCAAATATACTTTTATATTAGAAAGAAACTTTTCAAAGATCTAGGTTTGCTCCAGAGCTTCTTCCAGCAGTCATTCTGGATGCTCTTTGTTTGAATTATCTTAGGTATATTTACAAACTTCTGAACTGATCATGGAAATTCCTTCAATAACAGACCCTCTTTTTGATAAAAGATCCATGTACTTCATTCCTTTTCCAATGTAAGGAATTTGGACAAGAAAACACAATACCCACACCCCCCCCCCCCCCCAATTTAGACTACTTTTTAAACTGTTTGAATTTTTGAATTTTCAGGTAATGCTCATCATCTCAGTAGAACTGCATACAAGTTTTCTACTGCAGCCTTTCTAGTGTGATTATTGCATGCTTCATGTGCCACCTTGTGGTCTTCAATGGGAAATAAATTTTGTCAGGTTCAGTAAACTGCAGGTATGTTCCTATGTAAATATTTTCAACAAATAAAAACCTCTGTAAATATTTTCAACAAATAAAAACCTCTAGTGTACGGCCATATCTCAGCAAATTTCTGAGAAAATAAATTTATAGAAGTTTTCTAAAGAATGAGTTTTAAGAGCCTCAACTCAAAATTAGTTTATAACATGACCTTCAAAATGACAGAATTTATGTTGTGGAAATTGTGGCATACATATAAACAAAACAAAGACAGAATGCCAGAGGAAATATATGGGATACGAATCCTTTTCATCCTCAGCATAAAAGCATCAATAAAATATTGTAGATGCTGGCCAAGAAAACAACTAAGATTTACACAGTAGTATTGACATTCTGGGAACTATTCTGAAGAAGGTGGTTCACAGATTCACAGAATGGTTGACGTCGGAAGGGACCTCTGGAGATCATCTGGTCCAATCCCCTGCTTAAGCAGGGCCAACTGGATCTACTTGCCCAGGACCATGTCCAGGCAGCTTTTGAAGATCTCCGAGTAGGGAGGCTCCACGGCCTCTCTGGGCAATCTTTGCCAGTACTCCAATCACCCACAGAACAGAAGAAGTGCTTCCAGATGTTTAGACGGAACCTCTCATGTTCCTATTTTTGTCCTTTGCCTCTTGTCCTGGCTCTGAGCTCCACTGAAAAGGGCATGGCTCCATCTTCTTTGTGTCCTCCCTTCAGGTATTTATAGACCTCTTCCTTCCAGAGCCTTACTCTTGCTCTTCTACAATTTGCTGTTTTATGAGCTGTGTCTGCTTGACCACTGTCAGCCTCCTCAGTACCTGAGTACCTGAGTACCTATAGTCTTTTGAAAAAAGTGGTCATTCAACATTTTTGGAGCACTGGTTGAGACTGTATTTTTATTGTCACTGAGTAGAGGCCTGCTTCTAAGCTTTTGGGTACATTTGCAGCAGCTCTGTTTCAGTGTCTTGCAAACCATAAATAAGCCAGATGATTTATTGCTTTATTGATGGAAATGGCCAGAGCACTTAGAGAAGGTATCTGCTCTCACAGCTAAGGCTACAGCACTAGCATGTAAGCAGCAAGGCCAGTAAGGAGGAAATGGCACTTTTAAGTGCAGAAATAAAAATAGTAATAGAGAACTGAAGAAGCTGAGGAATTTTAGTAGAAGTTCTGTCATGTTGTGGTTATGGGCATTGGGAGGGGAGTGAAGAACGAAACAAAGAACAGATTATGAAAATGACGTGGATTCAATAAGAACCATAAATAACCACCGGGGTTTATTGTATCCCTGACTACTGGTCTTTACCCTCCTGCTGTCTAGTGACGTCTTCTCAGCCTTGTAAAAAGCCAAGCTTATGGCTCTAGCCAGGTGAGTGCTTATGTGCATGATTAATCACAGAATCATAGAATGGCTTGGGTTGGAAGGCACCGTAATGATCATCTAGTTCCAACCTCCCTGCCACAGGCAGGGACACCACCCACTAGATCAGGTTGCCCAGGGCCTTGTCCAACCTGGCCTTGAACACTTCCAGGTTTGGGGCATTCACAGCTTCTCTGGGCAACCTGTTCCAGTGCCTCACCACCCTCTGAGTGAAGAATTTCCTCCTAACCTCTAATTTAAATCTCCCCTCTTTTCGTTTAAAACCATTCCCCCTTGTCCTGTCATTATCTGAGCAAAAAGTTGCTCTCCGTCTTTTCTATAAGCCCCCTTTAAGTACTGAAAAGCTGCGATAAGGTCACCTTGGAGCCTTTCTTCTTTAGATTGAACAGCCCCAGCTCTCTCAGCCTGTCTTCGTAGAAGAGGTGCTCCAGCCCCTTGATCATCTTTGTAGCCCTCTGGATTTGCTCTAACAGCCCCACATCCTTCTTGTGCTGGGGGCCCCAGACCTGGATGCAGCACTCCAAGTGGAGCCTCACAAGGGCAGAGCAGAGGGGGACAATCACCTCCCTCCACCTGCTGGCCACTCCTCTGTTGATGTAGCCCGGGATGCAGTTGGCCTTCTGGGCTGCAAGTGCTCACTGCTGGCTCATGTTGGGCTTTTTAATCCACCTGAACTGCCAAGTCCTTCTTTGCAGGGCTGCTCTCAATGAGTTCTCCCAGTCTGTACTCGTGTCTGGGATTGCCCCGACCCAGGTGCAGCACAAACCCTTCCCTGGTAGTGTTCAAGGCCAGGCTGGATGGGGCTTTGGGCAACCTGGTCTAGTGGGAAGTGTCCTGGCCTATGGCAGGGGGGTTGGAACTGGATGAGCTTTAAGGTCCCCTCCAACCCAAACCATTCTGTGATTCTATGATTCTGTTTAAAATGTGTGACTGTGAATTTAAACTGCATGCTTAAAATTCATTATGAGTTCACCCTACAGTTCTTGTACAAGTAATGCTCTATGATTTAACATTCTATATTATTTTTATGCTATACTACATATGTTTACTCTATACCTGGAGCACTGTGTTCAGCTCTGGGGCTCCCAGCATAAGAACATGGACCTACTTAGGGTGTGTCCAGAGTTGGGCCACAAGGATGATCAAAGGGCTGGAGCATCTCTCCTGTGAAGACAGGCTGAGGGAGTTGTGATTGTTGCCCAGAGAAGGTTTCCCGGGGAAGTTGTGGGTGCCCCATCCCTGGAAGTGTTCAAGACCAGCTTGGATGAGGCCCTGGGCAACCTGATCTAGTGGGTGGTGTCCCTGCCCATAGCAGGGGCATTGGAACTAGATGACCTTTAAGGTCCCTTCCAACTTAAGGTATTCTATGATTCTATGATGATATGATTGATTGTTCAGGAGAAGAGAAGGCTCGGGGGGACAGTACCCCTTCCACTACCTAGAGAGGGCCTACAAGAAAGCTGGAGATGGCGTCTTTATCAGGGAGTGTAGTGACAGGACAAGGGGTAATGGCTTTAAACTGTAAGAGTGTATTTAGATTAGATATAAGGAAAAAAAGATTACTGTGAGGGTGGTGAGGTGTTGGCAGAGGTTGCCCAGAGAAGCTGTGGATGCCCCATCCCTGGAGGTGCTCAAGGCCAGGCTGGATGGGGCTTTGGGCAGCCTGGTCTGGTGGGAGGGGGGTAGGAATTAGATGGTCTTAAAGGTACCTTCCAACTCAAACCTTCCTATGATTCTATGATTCTATTTGAAGTCTATACAACTGGTACTATCATTGTGTGTCTTCTTTTCCAGTCAGTGGGAACTTCACCGGACTATGATTGTCATAGCACGGAAGGCATCAGCAGAGTTTTCATGGCAATACACTGTGGCAGTTAACAATGATCACCACTCGATGTCACTATTGCCATTCAGATTTATATTTGAAAAAACTTGGTTAGCTGTGGTTTAATATTACTGAGAACGTGAATGTGACATTGCAGATGACCAGCATTACACATCTTTTCAAACAGCTGTATAAATAATAAGCTTTATTAAAACACTCTTGGGCATATTTTCTTCTGCATGTTCCTCAAGTACTCACAGGACAAACATAATCATATGTTGTGATCTGCATTTCCTATTTTTCACAGAATCCCTTTAAAATACAGGAAATCTAATTTAAAGTGCCATATGTATTACAAGTTTATCATTAGATGTTTTTACTTACCATTATATATTTAGTGATTACCCCTCTTACACACAAACACGTTTTAAGAGATCCTACAATATTTTACTTTTCACAGAGCTGTTGCAGATTTAAGTTTTCATGGACATTTTACAGTGATAGAGAAGAACGCATGAATTTTTGAGGAGCAGATGGACAAAATTATTATCTTAGAACATTATTTCCCATAGATATTTATTAATAACTGTATTTGTACTTTAAAATGTGAAAAGAAATTTAAAAATAAATACTTTTTTTTTTTTTTTTTTAAATCCTGGCATAGTATCTACTTTGTATTTGTTCGTGAAAGGAAAACCAAAGCACACAGGTAGAAGATACATGTTTTAAATTATTTGAATTTAAATTATTAAATTAATGTATTCCTTAACTTCAGACCAGTACAGAGAGCTCAAGTGGGCAAGAAAGGGATTAATAGAGGTGTCCTTCAGTGTACTTATGCAGGTGGAACCCTGCAAACCTAGGGAGCAAGTGCTTGAAAGACAGAGACATTTAGGTATGATGCAGAGAATCATGGGCTACAAAGGGAGAAGACATTTGAGACAAAAATACATTTTTCTCAGTCAGGTGTCTTACTTGGTTTGCTCAGCCCAGAGCAGAGCAGGCTGAGGGGAGGCCTCATGGCGGCCTGCAGCTCCCTCACGAGGGGAGCGGAGGGGCAGGCGCTGAGCTCTGCTCTCTGGGGACAGCGACAGGACCCGAGGGAACGGCATGGAGCTGGGACAGGGGAGGGTCAGGCTGGGGGTTAGGGAAAGGTTCTGCACCCAGAGGGTGGTCGGGCACTGGGACAGGCTCCCCAGGGCAGTGGTCATGGCACCAAGCTGCCAGAGCTCAAGAAGTGTTTGGACAACGCTCTCAGACATGGTCTGATTTTTGGGTGGTCCTGTGTGGAGCCAGAAGTTTGACCCAGTGGTCCTTGTGGGTACCTTCCAACTTAACATATTCTATGATTCTGAAATTTTATGATTCTATGATTTTTATGGCCTCTTCAGAAAATGCATGAAGTCTTGAGGAGCAGTCACCTGTCAGTACAATTTGTTCTCTCAGCATAGCTCAGGCTCCTGGGAACCTTATTTAGCTCTGTCCTTCTCCTCCCCTTAGTGCCAAAGCTTGTACGAGAAAGCTTGAGCTGCCTTTGCTAAAGAAGACATACCATGAAGAGTGAGAACTTTTTTTTTCTTTTTTTTTTCTTTTTAATTTCTTTTTCCTGCATTTTCCATCTTACTTCTTACTGGCAGAACAGCAAAAGAAGAACAGCCGCTGAGGGAAAGGTGTTAAGTACTGTGGCGGTTTCATGAAACACATCTCTTGAAGGACGAGTCTTCCTGATGAGAAACATGGTAAAAATCAATGTTCTTCTGCCTCTCCAGATGCCTGGAAAAGAGGAGTGCTTTAAAATTAGAAGTCAAATGAGGACCCCTTGAAACTCAGGTGGATCTGAGCCTTGCAGCAGAGAACGAGTGTGTGTAGCTGTGTACTTCACCCATGTAATGAGAGTCCTATAGACAAATAGGACTGTATAACCACTGTAGTTGTCTTACAGCAGTCTTCCCATAAGTAGGTATGGAATTGGCAGGACCTTTTCTGCTCCAAACCATTTTACCCAGGATGAACAAAGCAGACACACAATGAAGATATTGCCCAAGGATCATCACATGGGTGGACTGTGATTAGGCAGTCCGGAAATGCTGAATTGTTGTGCTTTTCTACCATCAAACTAATTTAGAATAGCTGTTTGTGGATATCTTCGGCAGACATCTGCCTCTGCCTCTGAAGGCTCATACATCATGTAGATGACAGATCCAGTCCTGGAGCACTGATTTCCGGCAATTCGTTTCCAACAGATGAGCCACTTCTTTTTCATCCCTCACTCTTCCCTCTCTGGCTGGTGAGTCACAGCTCAGCCTTGATGTCACTCGTATGGACAGATCTTGCTTTTATTGGAAAAGCTGGGCTTCTCTTCCCTAATCATATCCCACATGCAGAATTTTCATTAATCACTGCCCTTCTACAAAATGAAAACGAGACTCACCATGAACCAGCAAGATCTGATAATTCTTATTAATAAGCATTTGTCTCAAGATACTTTTTGACAGCTCTACTTTTAATGCAACGAGGAAAAGTGCTGAGTAAGCTTATGGTGACAGTGTCTTAGCTTTGCACACTATTCCACATCTGTCAGCCAGAAGAACATAACTAAGCTACTGACACAATGCTCAGGCAAGCAACTTTTTACAACTGAAGCACTCAGGATGATTTATTATGGGGTTATATTTCTTGCTTTGAAACTATATATGCATATAAAAAATCACATTTGCATTATATAATGCTGCTCCAGGTGAACATCATAATACCCCTTTGGAGTCCAATTTTTAAATGAAATCTCTAATTTTTTTCTTTGCCCTGCAATAAAACAGCAGAACTCCCTGAATATTGTGAATAAGTGGTATTTTGAGTTAAATGATGAATCTGCCATTTTGGAAACCACAAGCCTGACCTGATTTTCAGGATGCTGTTAATAGAAATAAGTGAAAGTTTCCTGTTGTTGACAAAAAATTGCAGTGTGTGGGCACTGCCCATACTACATCATTTTATGAAGTATCAGATTTTCCAGGGGTGCAAAGAGAGTTTGAACATGTCAACGAGTTAGATCCCTCTTTAGCGCAAAGGAAATGCCTCTAGTCATAACACAGACTTTCTTCCAGCGATTTTATAGCACCAAAAACTTTAATGAATTGGCACCAGGCCCTCAAAAGTGCTACTTTATGAAATGGTTCTTTAAGGGATCACGTATATGCTAATCCTATAATGAATTCAGGAGTATTTTTAGGAGCTGCTCTCACATGAGCAGTTATTGCCATGACAGCATGTTCTTAAATATTATAAAATTTTGCAGATTATAAAAAATATTAATGATTTCTTATTATCTCTCCAGCAGCCAAACTGTCTCAGGAGGGTCAACTGAATTTGTGCAGAGGCTAAGCTGGTAAATAGTGTATACCTAGAAACTGCAAGACATGGATTTTCAGTTCAGATCCTGTGGCCTGTAAGCCCTCAGCTTAATTTTTCTGTTTGCAGGCAGAAGGATTTTAAAATAATGTGGATATGTGTATAGAAAGTAATATTTTGGCAAACCATGTTATATAACACACAATACCTATAAACAGAAAAACGTTGCATGAAATTTAAGAACTGAAAGATTGGAAAAAGTCTGTCTGTCTTTCTTTCTTTCTTTCTTTCTTTCTTTCTTTCTTTCTTTCTTTCTCTTTCTTTCTTTTTCTTTCTTTCTTTCTTTTCTTTCCTCTTTCTTTCTTTCCTTCTCCTTCCTTCCTTCCTTCCTTCCTTCCCTCCCTCCTTCCCTCCTTCCCTCCTTCCCTCCTTCCCTCCTTCCCTCCTTCCCTCCTTCCCTCCTTCTATCTCCCTCCCCTTCCCTTTCCTCCCTGCATCCCTCCCTTCCGTCTTTCCTTTTTTTCCCCAGTGTTCCTCCCTTCCTTCTTTCCTCTTTTTTTTTTTTCTTTTCCCCAGTGTCCCTCCCTTCCTTCTTTCCTTTATTTTCCTCCCTTATGGATAAAGGAGATAATGCCACATCTCTCACTTCCAGTGTCAGTCTCCCTGCTCCCTGCATCAGCAGAGGAAAAAGGCCGAAGCACTGGGGCCCTGTGCTGATGCAGGAGCCGTGCTGGGCCAATTTTAGTGCAGCAGGGAGCTCAGATCCCTGCACCACGCTCCACTTTTCTGGCACAGCTGTGCAGCAAGCCTGTGAGCTCATGGTTATGCATTAACAAAGCAGCTGAGCAAGCAGTCGATATCCCTGTGATGAACCTGTCAGGAGGGAAAGACAGGGCATGCTTCTAGCCTGGCAGGGTTTGGCTGCTGCGGCAAAGTGGCAGGGCTGGGAGATGCTTACCTTGCACGGGGCAAGACCCAGCCCATCAATGGCCCCTGCTGCAGCGACGCTCCCAGTTAAGCAGTGTCTCACTGCGGCCATCTCACGCTGGAGCCAGTTCCTGCCAGTGAGCAAAACTGCATGACCCAAAGTGACAGTTCTGATGGAGAACCATCCTGAATTACCGTGCGAGTGTACCCACGAGGGAGGAAGGCTGTGGGGAGGTTTTGTGATGGCCATGAGCTCCGTGTTAAAGTAAATTTTGTAAGTACCAAGATTTATCAATACAGGTTCATGGATAGATCCCTTCCTTTGCTAGCAATGTATATTTCATAGAGATTGCTACATTTTAATGAGGCCAAATATATCCTACTAGAAAAAAATATATGTGATGGACAGGTATTTCTAGCTTTACAGATAAAAAAGTGAACCTTAGTAATTAGCTTAAAGTTACTGATCATAAAATTTTTGGGTTACATTATAATCAGCATTTTTACATGGCTGTTTTATGACATTTTATTGTATAATCAGAAAGGGAAAGATAATGCAGACATACAAACACAGGGACACAAACTTGCATTCATATGCTTTCTTCAAAGATAAAGCAATGCCTACACATAAGCTAAAAATCCTTATGGCTAACTTCTATCAACATTTCACAGAATCAGAGAATCCCAGGGTGGCTGAGGCTGTCAGGGACCTTTGGAGGCCACCTGGTGCCACCCCTGGCTAAACAGTCCCAGCTCTCTCAGCCTCTCCTCATAGGAGAGATCCTCCAGTGCCTTCATCACCTTGGTGGCCCTTCATTGGACTCTCTCCAGTATGTCCAGGTCTCTCTTGCACTGGGGGGCCCAGAACTCGACCTACTACTCCAGGTGCATCCTTACCAATGCTGAGCAGAGGGGAAGGATCACGTCTCTCGGCCTGCTGGTGATACTTTGCCTCATGCAGCCAAGAATATTATTAGCCTTCTTAGCAGCACATTGCTGCCTCATGTGCATGTTTATAGTGTCTCAATCTTTTTGTGAAATACTTTGACCTCTTTACTACAAATATCTTTTTCTTGGGCTTTATAGTTTAAGTTTTGCATGATAATTCCCATCACAGCGTTCTAATACCAGTCATGACAATCTCCTCCTTAATATTCCAGATACTAAAATTTATTACAGAGTTTTAATACTGTACAGTAAATTCTTTTATGTTTAGTTGACTGTACTGCATATGCTACATTTCAGCCACCTTTTATACTTGTTGCTCTGAATCACAGATGCCTTAGGAGATCTGGTCACATACACTTTCATGATTTAATGTACATTCCAAAGTTCTTGCTTTGGTTTAAATCCAAGTTTGTTTTTAATTATTTTGTAAATGTATTTTTCTCATTTGTAGATACAATATCAAACTTCAGTTCAAAAGGCTTGTATCCAACTTCCCCTTTTCCAGCTGAAAGTGTGTTTTGGTCAGATGTATCACAAGATCACTAAAACTGCGACTACATTAAGCAAAAGCTAATAAATATATCCCTCTCACTTCCTCAGTATGTCCTATAGACTATATTTAAATGAAGCATAAACCCCAAGACACGCTCTGAAGGAGGTTATTAATGAACTTATTAATACAGTGCTCTGTTTCTTATTGAGGTGTTTAGATGTCACAAAAGAAAATGCAGTTGTATTGTTCTATATGCACACTAACTTGTAGAAAAGAGGATTTATGCTCTGAAAAGTTTTCAGTCCAAGTGAACAAGAGGAAGGGCAAGCAGAGGTTGATTTTTGGCTGTGCTAGCTCAGGTTGCCCTGCTGTGAGCTGAAATGATTGCTGAAGAGACAACAGGGCATGCTGCTGCCTAACCTGGCATTAACACGACTAGACAGCATGTTTGCAAACACAGCATCCTTTATCTTAATAGGTCTTTCCAGGCTTCTCAAGCTAACAAACAGGGCTGAGCATCCCAGTTTCCACCTGTCAAGACAGACATAGTGTTTGAGATGGAAGATGGAGGCTGTGAGGAGCTGTGACCCTTGTTGTGCTTTTGCACACTGGCTGGACACCCAACACCATGTCTTTGTGTAGCGCCCAGCTCAACAGGCAATCTGTGTACAATTTACAGCCTTTCAGTTTATGAAAACACCACTGTCCTGTAGCGAGTAATTACTTTGAATAGCACAACTCCTGCAGCAATTCATTTACAAATCCATATTGTCTCGGTTGTGTTTTTCCTGCATATATTTTCTATAGTTGATTCTAGGAGAAAGTGCAACCTAAAATATAACTCTTTCTAATTAAATAATAATAATAAAAATGTGTGTCTTACTCATAAGCTCAGATTAGGTATACAAGTATGAATTCAGCTGCAGAGAAAAAACAACAACAACAACAACCAAAAAAAAACCAAACAAACCACAGTTTATGTAAGGTATTATCAAAAAAGTAAGAAATCAAAAAAAGTTATGGTAATAGAAGATGGGCACACTGGGGCCTTTTGCTCTGCTATTATGTGTGTTTCCACAATATATCACAGTGGAGAAAATGCCGTGTGCGATCAGAGCAGAGGTGTAAGGAATGAAGGCCATGCCATGCTTTCTCTGAAAATGGTATAAGTTCTGCCTGACTGGTAGGCATGCTGTGAAGCTTAATTAAAGTTTGTAAAGCACATCAAAATCCTTGGATAAAAGGCATAGTACTATGAACTTAGAAATTTGTGGTTTCCAGCACTACAGAGTGGAACACTGAAGTAAAAATGCTTTTGTCTTGACACGCCATCCTTGGCTTGGTTAGCATTGTGTATGTGGATTTGTCCACAGGGAGATACTAGGGGCCTGGGATGTTTTGGTTTTATTATGGTTTGTGTGGAAGACAATAGTATCATCTTTGGTTTTATTACCATTTGTAGTGATACATAAAGTATTGGTGGCATGAAATAGCACAGAAACCTTCTCTTTGAGTTTAAAATATAATAGGTATTTACTCCTTTTTTTTTTTTTTCATATTCTCTTTTCTTACCTTGTCATTGAAATAGATAATCAGTGTTGCTATTCAGAAGGAAGTTCATACTATGCTGCGGCAACTTCTCAGATGTGTATATTCCAGCTCATTTTAAATATTCTCATTTTCCTTTTCTGCATATATTTTCAAAAGCCCGTGCTGCAGGGAAGTTGCAGACAGTACACAGCCATGACTGAAGCCTTGTTTGTTTCTGTTTTTATAAAAAAATCACACAACTCTGAGTGTAAATAGGTAGTCCCATGTGCATCAATCTGGCTGTGAAAATTCTGCATATAACAAAAAGCTTGGTGTGAGTGTTAATATTCTATGACTCATCCGTATGCAAACTTTTAAATGCTCAACCTTGGAAATCATTCTGTTCAGTTAAGCCCATGTTTCATTATTATTTCTGGGGACAAAAACCCTTGTGATTTTAGTTTTTAAGTATTGACGAATTGTATCTCACAATACCTGGCTGCTTAAAACAGCTCAAACAGGGTTTAAACTACTGCAATTAGGAGTTACATGCATTTCTTAAGTAATTTTAGATAATTATTTTCTATATAGCTGTATTTCTGTATTGGTAAAGATAATGTCTCTGAATGCACTAGTTTCGCAGAGACAGAATTAAAAAAAAAATTTTTTTTGAGCTATTATATCTGATGGATCATGATATTATAGTCCCTGACTGTGATGGCATGACATACAAGTAAATTTTTCTTGGTGTCTTGTTCATTCAGGAAGCAATTATATTACTGAAATTCATTGTATTCCAAAAAAAATCTATAAATATTAGGAAAATCAGCTATCATTGTAATCTTCTTCTTTGTAGTTGCCTTTCTTTTTTAATTTTGATAATTTTCGTGTTTCTCTTGTCTTGAGAGTTGTGTCAAATAATACTTCAGTTAATCTCACTTAGCAGAGATACAGGTGTCTAACTGCTGTTCCTTGTAGCCTACGGGTAAAATGTAAACTGCTGCCAAGGACTGTGTTTACGTCAAGTGTTTGGACCTGTAAGTGTTCTAAGTGGGTGCATAATAATAATACCTGGTGATACAGGGAAGAGCAAATCTTTCAATTTATCTGTTACTTTGATGATGTATGACTTAATGCCTTCTGTCCTCTCTAATGTATGGAGAAACACATTTTCAACCAATGCCACTTTTAAACAGAACCTATGTTTTATGTCAGAAATAGCCGCTAATTTATGTACTATTTTTGCCCTGTTGTTTACGCTCTGAAAGCAATCTTGTATCTGTTAAATTAGTTATACCTTTTGTACATTAATCTCTTCATTTCTTCCTGTCCTTACTCTTTCTGTAGTGTCTTGTTAAAAATATTAAAGTATATTTTGCATAAAGTATATTTAGTAGACTATATTATTCACTCTTCTGTTTTAAAAAGGCTCATAAACTTGAGCAAGTTTGCTGATGACACCAAACTTGGAGGAGTTGTGGACTCGAATGAGGGTGGAAAGGCCTTGCAGAGGGATCTGGATAGGTTGGAGAGCTGGGCGATCACCAACCGCATGAAGTTCAAAAAGAGCAAGTGCCGGGTCCTGCACCTGGGACGGGGAAACCCTGGCTGCACATACAGACTGGGCGATGAGACGCTGGAGAGCAGCCTAGAAGAGAGGGATCTGGGGGTCGTGGTAGACAGCAAGTTGAATATGAGCCAGCAGTGTGCCCTGGCGGCCAGGAGGGCCAACCGTGTCCTGGGGTGCATCAAGCACGGCATCGCTAGTAGGTCAAGGGAGGTGATTGTCCCGCTCTACTCTGCGCTGGTGCGGCCTCACCTCGAGTACTGTGTGCAGTTCTGGGCACCACAGTATAAAAAGGACATGAAACTGTTGGAGAGTGTCCAGAGGAGGGCTACGAAGATGGTGAAAGGCCTAGAGGGGAAGACGTACGAGGAACGGCTGAGGTCACTGGGCCTGTTCAGCCTGGAGAAGAGGAGGCTGAGGGGGGACCTCATCACAGTCTACAACTTCCTCGTAAGGGGGTGTCGAGAGGCAGGAGACCTTTTCTCCATTAACATCAGTGACAGGACCCGCGGGAATGGGGTTAAGCTGAGGCAGGGGAAATTTAGGCTCGACATCAGGAGGGGGTTCTTCACAGAGAGGGTGGTTGCACACTGGAACAGGCTCCCCAGGGAAGTGGTCACTGCACCAAACCTGTCTGAATTTAAGAAGAGATTGGACTGTGCACTTAGTCACATGGTCTAAACTTTTGGGTAGACCTGTGCGGTATCAAGAGTTGGACTTGATGATCCTTAAGGGTCCCTTCCAACTCAGGATATTCTATGATTCTATGATTCTATGATAAATTTCATTGAACTCTTGGCCAGTTATATGGAATCAGTCGTGATATTTCTCCATGGAAAGAGTGTGACTTGATGTTTGAAAAACATTTTTTTTTTTAATTTAAAAGTTGTTGTTAACTTGAAACATTTTATATCTTATATTAATCCCTCTGCTCTCCAATCAGATATTTTTAAAAAAAGAAGTCCCAGAAAAGATGGCAAGGTAATTATCCTGAAATACCATATTTCAACTGACAAATCATATCAAGCAGGCACTAAAACTTGACGTAAAACAAAGTAAAAAGGGGCAAAGAGGTATAGTTCTTGATAAGCTATGCTTATGGGTTAATTCTTATCTATATCATTTTGGATGATTACTTCACTTGATGGTCTTCAAGTGAAGACCCCTTGCAAATATGAAACAACAATGTAAGAAGATCTTTAATACAATTGAGGAAAGGTCTGGATTTCCAGTCCCAGGTCTTGTGCCATCACATGTATACATTTTTTTTTTAATTTTTATACCTCTATAAAGCTACTCAGATGCATGTATGCAGCATTAAGATGGAAAGTCCCTGTTATTAGAATGTTTCATTTATAACCTCTAAAATCAACTGGGATGTACAATGCTGCCAACTTTTATCTAATATGGAAGTTTCACTTTAATCCCATTATTACTTGTACTGAAATCAGGTATGACCATAAGAGTCGGGAAAATTCATTTCTACCTTTTTCTGAAGATTTCCAGTATTCTTACGTTCATCTAATAGTTTCATTCTAGTGAACTTTTTCATAAAAGTGTTGGTATATTTACTTCTCTGCCTTTTAAGTATTGCTGTATCTTTCTTGGTTCCCTGTTAAGTCAGTGCATGCAGAGTCTCCAGTAAAGTGTGACTCAGAGCAGATGCCTCAGGAAGTTGCCTTAGGTTAGTTGCAAAAATAATCTTAATTATAAATCTGTTTTCTCTCTAGACCTTGTCCTGTTAGGAGTTGTCATTCTCAGAAGTAGTATCACAGTGACAGAACATCAAGTTTCCTAATTAATATAAATCAGAGGTCTATCTAACTACACTTATATATGTCAGCTGAGACTGTGACCTCTCATCTTTACTTTCATGCTCTCTTCTTTCTTTTTACTTTAGAATCAATAAATGAACTTGGAGAAATTTCTTCCTTGCTTAACAAGTGTAGTTTCTGCAAGTCACTAAGACTACTCAAGGTGTAAATCAAAGTCTGGATGACTACCTTTAAAATAATGGCCAAAGATCATAAAAAGCTTCCACAAACTCAGACTGGTATGCACATGTAGATATAAATGCCAGGAAAGAAATAGATTAGAGTAGAAAAGAGTATACTGAAGTTACATAAAAAACAATGGACAGCATCAGAGAATCCATCAATGACAATTCTGGTGCTTCCGATCAAGCTTCTAAGTAAATCTTTTGGTCTCTTATTTTGTAGTGTGCCTTAATTTAGCATCTTCCCCAGAGCACTGTTTGTTTCAGTATTTTTGTCTTACCTTTTCAAAATTCCTTAGGATCAGTGATACCATTAGTTCTGTACATGTTTTCATTCTTTTATTTTACCGTGTTTTCTTCCCAGTACTTGTCTTCTTGTATTACTTGCCATTTCCAGCATTTGCCGTGTTTTACTATCTGTTGCTTGTTAGGCAGCTCACATTTCCAGTATTTGTCATTTTCTTTTGCATTTAATTTCAATATTTGTGACATGTCTTTTATTCTTCCCATGACTCATAATTCATTTGCTCCCAGTGCTTCTCCAAATGGCTGCAGGATAGATTCATGCATAATGTGGAAGGTTGCAAAGTCCAGAGAAATGGCCCACTGTTCTTATTAAGTACATCTTCTTGATTTTAACTGAAAGGCAGAGAGGAACAGAATAATTTAATGCATTATACGATGCAGCTTTCTGACTTAGACTAACAGTAAATTATTGTCACTGGACAGTGTTTCTTGAAACACTTCTCATGTTTTTCAGAAAGACCTGGCAAGGATTTTGTATCTGAATATATTCAGTAATGATTTTCAGAATACTCATATGCCGTTATTCTGCACTGTTAATAAAAGGAAACATTTTAACATACTTTTTCCTCTGTGCACATTAGCACATTTCCTTTGTGCACATTAGCAAATTGAGTGCTTACAATCGAGTATACAAGATTTTCTGTTTTCTACAGAAAGAAAATGGGGGGATCCTAGTGTATAAATAACACGTATTACTATACAGTGCATAGCTCCAAAGCTATGTTTTGTGGTGTTTCATATGTGTAACATATCTTACATGCTTAGAATTTAGAGAGAAATCTAATTTGAATGGATCACGAATGGAGAGAATTTACAATGGAAAAGACTATCTGTGTATTTTATAAAAATCCTTAGCTCCTATATAGTGTTTTCTTATCTAAATCTCTAAATGCTACACAGAAGATGCAAATAGCACTATTACCATCTTGTAGATGGTAATTACCATCTTGTAGATGGTAATAGTGCAAGAACTTGTCAATTAATTGTCAATTATTAGAACTTGTCAATTACTTCCAATGGTCTTCTCACTGAATGGTTAAATTGTGCTGGTGATTTTTTTATGGGTGCCTTTTGTTTAACTCTGTTTTCTTGTGCTTCTGCTGCAAGAGGGTTGCTCTCACCATCCTCTTTGGTAGACTGATGAAGTACAGACACCAGGAAGGTTTTCCTAATGTCCAAACTTGTGTTTGTTGCGCTACCTCATTTCACAGGACAGTCTGATCCAATGTCCTGAACACAACAGCGTGGTACAAGGAAGCCTTTCATTCTTCGTCCAGGATCTGGCTGGGCAGGGATGTCAGGGCAATTCATTTATTCTCTTACAGATCTCAGAGGCCAGAGGCAGTAAACCAACCAGCTAGAAAATATAAACAAATGTTTAACAGTGTCATTTTTTCTGCCGTTTCTTTCAACAATTTTTCATCTCCAGTGTTCATATCTTTCATCTAAAGCCAGGTAGCAGCATTGGACTCTCTTTACAACTGCTCAAGCACCCACCACTACTCAAAAGGTAAAGGACAAGGACTGGTAGCAAAGAGCAGGAGGACATAGACATCCCCAGTGCTGTTGAGGACCCAGTTTTCTGAAAGGGGTCAATAGTTGACTGTGCACCATGCACAGTGAACAGGAGATGGGGTTTTGGATGCTGCATGGTGAACCGTGCAGGGTTTCAGTTTCTTAGGTTACTACCCTGTTAGCCTCACTGTGTTGGTGTTTCGTCTCAATGCTGCAGAGGGGGGAATGTCTGACAGCTTCAGGCATCAGCCTACTGCTCCCTCTGCCAGCACTGCTGCTTCCCTAATTCCAGAAGACCCTCCTGCATTCCTGAATACATCCCTCCAGCGTAGTCTTTTCCCTTCTTTATATTCACTCTGGAATAGAAAGTAAGCAAGAATGCACTCTCTGTGTCTCAGGTGATCTGTTTTCTTCTTGTTTTACTCTCTTCTCTTGAACCATTTATTCTTACATCAAAACACATGAGAGAGGCTGCAGTCTTTGGGATGATACATGTTTGAACTCCAGAATATCTGCTTTTTTTTTCTGCTCCCATACTTAGAAAAAAAAACACAAACAACAAACAACAACAACAACAACAAAACAACAAACCTTCAGGCTGCCAGGTCTCATATATAGCACAATTTTCACATTTGCTTTTACTTCATTTTCAGAAAAATTTCTAAGTACCAGTAGATGTCACTGCAGTCAAAACGAAGTTCCTGGGGGATTTTTCACTGTGAATAAAATTGCTTTCCTAAGATAAACCACTTCCATGATAAACCATTGTTATTTCTAATGCTACTCCCAATTTTTTAATTTGGCAGATCAAATCCCCGAGAGAATGAAATATGCCTCAGGAAGGAATTCAGGATTAAAGTATAGGTTTTTAACTTATCCTGAAAGTCAAATGGTTAGAAATTTCTCAGCAAAATGTGTTTTCAATTGAAAAAATAAACTGATTCATTGAAATAATTTTTTGAAGCATGATGGCTCTAATGATTTTTTTTTTCTGTATATAAAACCCTAATTCCTCCAGTATACAGTAGAGTTTCTCTTCAACATTAGGAAAAGAGATCCAAGGCCAAAGCAATTTGAACTCCTGTGATTAGAGGATATGTTTGAAACACTGAGGACTGAGTGATCTGGGTGATTCTTCCTTGTTTTATAAACAGTACTTGAACTGATCTCATGGAACAGGAGAAAAGGAGAAGCCTCAGCAGTATCAGGTGAAAGAGTATCTTTCTCTTTCACTGCAGACTGTGATAATTTTAGGAAGAAGAACACTTTATGGAAAAGGGTAATATCATAGTTAAGACTGAAAGCTATATATTTAGGTTCTCTTTGCAGTTCTGCCAATGACTTTTTATTTGATATTGAGAACTTATTACCTCCATACCGCATTTTTCTCATCTTTAAAATGAGGCTAATATTACCTCCCTACCTCAAAGGAATGTGACAAAGATGAATTTATCAACTATTTTAAAGGAACATGAGATCTCAAAGGACCATATAAGTGCAAGACACTATTCTCCCACTCCTGTGTTACAAAAGACTTCAGTTAAGCAAGGTCTCTGTGAAAAAATCTTTCTCATTTCCCACTGTGAATTTTTGTGCAGTTTTGATTTTTTGATTTTTGATTATTTTTTTTAGGGGGTGCATGCATATAATACATTGAAATTGCATTATGGCATTTCAAAGTTTTTAGTAAAACAAGACAGACCTATCTATCCCATAATAAGTAATATCTCAGGAACAGGCACACTAGAGATCAAAATATCTTTTGAAGGCTCTGGTCTCTCTGAATATGCCAAAGAATTTGAGCTTCTCTTTTTTTTTTTTCCTTTTTTTTTTTTCTGTCTACATTTAACTTGATGTATTTACCTTTCTGAAACAGACATTCGACTAGACTTATCTAGTCTTATCTATCACTAGAGTGGTAGGTTTTAGGCAAATGCCTAAACCAGGCTGTTGAGTAAATCTCTATTTCTCTCAGTCATTCCTATTGGGGATAATCCACTTCACATAGATAAGTATGTATCCACTTGGAAACAATGTAAGGGATGGTGACTTAATAGTCCAGAGAGCAGAAAACCTGCAGGGTATGTGAGAGCATGAGGTTCAGATCCATGGGATGAACTAAGTAAAGCAAGAACATCATGGTCGGATTCTTACTCCCATATGGCTGCCTGAAAATCTTTTAAGGTCAGTGAACATCTGTCTTCCATCTGAGTTTGACCAGAAAACCTTGTCCTTTAAAAGTAATGAGTGGTACTTTTCTACTTTGATGCATCAACAGTTTCTGACAATTATTTCATCACAAAATTGTCTGCCAGTTTTTCTTCAAACAAACTTAATCTGCAACAATAAAAAAAGCTCAGTGTTGGAACATATAGGGATTGCTTTGCTAAACAAAAAGGAACATTTGTTTAACTAATTCTCTCTATTGCCCAGTATCATCTAAGTTAGAAGTTCCTGGTATGTGGGTTGGGAGTCATCATGGAATTCTATTAAACATTAAAAACGATGAATGCATCATTTTTGTTTGACTGTATTTTTGTGATCTGCAGGCACTTTCCTCCAGGGACGTGTTTTTCAGTTAGAGGATATGAACCATGCCCATTGCAGCAGAGAAAATGCTGAGTGAACAGGGATATATTCCATGGACAGCAATGTGGCTTTTGCTGGCAGTACTTTATTGTGTTACGTGCCTCACGACATAGCGGTGCAAAACTATGGACACTGAGGGAAGAAAAGCATTAGGCAGACCAACATGAAATACAGAGTAACTGTGGGATTCACACAAGTGAATATTTGATTCTTAAACTTAAGTTATATTTCTATTGGCTATGAAATTAGACTGTTGCTAGAATTAGGCTAGAGGAAAAAGTACAATACAAAACACACCTAGTCATGGGAAAAGTGAAAAAAGATGTTACTGCAGAGCGCAGTAGATGTAATAACAGATACTGTGCATAAGGTCAGATGCAGCAGCAGCAGCTGTCAAAGTGTTGGTGTTGGAAGGCGTTGGAAAAGCGCTGGAACTACAGAAACTGTAGTTGGCTCTGCACCATCTCCTGTCTTCTCAGCAGAAGGAACGTTTGCTCCTGCCAATATAAAATAGGTCCTACAGTGGTTCTAAGACAAAACAGCACTCATGAATTACAATGAAAGTCACTTAAAAATCCAGCTCAAAGCAAATGAGTGAACAGTTTTCCTGGAGGCTATTCTACCATTGCTTGAAGTCACCAAAAAGATTTTCACAGAGTTCAGCAGGTGCTGAATAAGGCCCTTAGCAGAAAGGAAGATATGATTCTGTTTTATGGGCTTCAATAAAATTGCAGCCAAAGAAATATAGTAGCTAGTGGGTTATAATGGCTTAATAATGGTGTCTTACTTTGCAGTTGGAGAAGGTTGCGAATGCAGCCTCCCAGATGTGATTGCCCTAAAGATACAGCTGGGTGGACACTATAAATGTACATATGTACCCTATTGTTTTAGTTTAGATCAGGAGCATGTTTGTGAATTTCCCTACTGTCCTCAGACTGTGGAATAGTCTTGGAACATGCAGGCTGGTTTTCTTTTTTATGCAAATAAACTAGAAAAAATACTGCAGGAAGGTACCTAATACACTCCAACTGCTAATGGGTGGTGAACAGGCAGGATCAGACTATATCTAGTTTTCATTAAAACCTTTAAACTGGATATGTACATCACATCCTTGTCACCAACTCTTCTAACTTACACATTTTCTCTTTTTGAAACACACTGCTCTCTTAGGTAGATGTAGCTTAAATGACTTAAATTCAGTTATTTTTCTTAGCTCCTAAAGATACTTGCAAAAGAGATCTGAACATCTGTGCATGCATCAAGGCCTGTGAGAAGGCAGCTTTCATTACAACCTACCTTTCTCTTTGTATTTGTGCATCTGGTCTTTATTTGTGGCATGTGGAAGCAAACATTCCTTATCATCTCTTATTTTTCTCTGTGCCTGTTTATATTGCAACAAATGTAAACCCTCTATAATTCTATTAGAATGAGCAGAGGCAGATGCTGCTGCAGCCTAGATGACGGTGTTTGCTGTCATGTCATTTCCATGCATTACACGAGTACATCCTGCCACTTCCCTCATTTTCTGGAGAATATTGCTTTTGCCATTGTGAGATTCATTCATTAAAAAACAATGCTAATGACTAACACCTACTAACTTCAGTGATTCATCATCCGTTGTCTTCTGTAAGTCTGCCTTCCAGAAGCCAGCCATTCATTCCTTGGGCTGATTCATGGAACCATCAACTGGCAAAGCAGCAAGGCTAGGGACATAGGTCTGAAGAAAGTGGTAACCTGAAGGGCAAAATGAAAGTAGGGGACCCCTGTGGTACTTGAGAAAATAAGACCTGCGAGCTGATGATACCCATCTAAGCAGGCTTCTTGGTGCTCTGACAAATGGGATCAGAAATTTCCAATCTTTTTTTATTTTTTAAACAATGTTTGGTTTTGATTTTTTTTTTTAATCAATAGACAAAAGAGATCTGTCATGTATGGTGGCTAATGTGTTTATAAAGCAGATAATTAATTCAAACTGCTAATTCAAGGACACAAATTCTATATATTTCAAAGATTTTCTTCAGCTTTACATTTGATCCATCTTTTGTTTTACACCGTGCTGTCTGATTTTGAATTACAGTTTGTTTTCCTTGCCCTAACTTCCAAGTTCAAGCTATAAAACTATATCTTAACCAAAATATAGGGAAGTCAAATCTTTCTATTGACTTTTGTTGGTATAGGAAGAACAATATGAACCATACCATGGCCATTCTGTTAGCTATGTTGTTGGTAGTCATCCTTCTGAGTGGTCTATGGTGGTTTTACCCATCTGGGCAGCTGAGTTTCACCACAACCACTCTCTCACTCCCCCTCCTCAAAGGAAAAGGGTGAGAAAATACGATGGAAAGAGCTCAAGGGTTGAGATAAGGACAGGGAGATCACTCACCAATTATCATCACAGGCAGCACAGACTCAGCACAGAGATTAATATAATTTATTGCCTGTCACTAGCAGACTAGAACAGTAAGAAATGAAAAGTAAAATAAAAACACCTTCCCCCCATCCACCCTCTTCCACCTCCTCCCCCCCGAGTGGCGCAGGGGAACTGGGGAGTGGGGGCTGCGGTCAGTCCCTAAAGCTTCGTCTCCGCCGCTCCTTCAAGGTCACTCTGTGCCCCTGCTCCCCATGGGGTCCCTCCCACGGGATGCCGTCCTTCCCAAACTGATCCTGCGGGGGCTGCCCACAGGCAGCAGCTCTTCAACAACTGCTCCCACACGGCTCCGTACCACGGGGTCCATCCCCCAGGAGCAAACTGCTCCAGCACGGGTCCCCCACGGGCGGCAGCTCCCCCCAGACCCCTGCTCCTGCGTGGGCTCCTCTCCACGGGCTGCAGCTCCGGCCCGGGGCCTGCTCCTGCGGGGGCTCTCCATGGGCCGCAGCCTCCTCCAGGCCACATCCACCTGCTCCACCGGGGGCTCCTCCACGGGCTGCAGCGTGGAGATCTGCTCCGTGTGGGACCCGTGGGCTGCAGGGGGACAGCCTGCTCCACCAGGGGCCTCTCCACAGGCTGCAGGGGAACTGCTGCTGCGTGCCTGGAGCACCTCCTGCCCTCCTGCTGCACTGACCTGGGGTCTGCAGGGCTGCTTCTCAGTCCTCTCTCCCAGCTGCTGTAGCAGAGCAGTTTTGTTTTGTTCTGTTTTGTTTTGTTTTACTTTTTTTTCTCTTTCTTCAGTCTGCTGTCACAGAGGCCCACCCAGTGTCACTCCCTGGCTCAGCTCTGGCCAGCAGCAGGTCCATTTTGGAGCCTTTTGGCTCAGATCTGACATGGGGCAGCTGCTGAGCTCTGCTCACAGAGGCCATCCCTGCAGCCCCCCTCCTACCAAAACCTTGGCACATAAACCCAGTACGTGGTCCCACTAGTAGGATAGTGATGATCAGGTAAGCACTACTTTGGGGTTCACAGTCTGAACCGCCTTGGGGAATGAAAAGGCAGAAAAAAAAAAAAAAGTTGTAAGAAAAACAAAATGAACTGAGAGAGCATGTCAGGGACAAAGATCCTACCTGTGTTCTGACTCCCACTTTCCCAGATATCAGAAAAGATTAATATCTCCAGAAATTCAAGTTTATTTCTACCTCTAACCTCTGCTGAATGAAATCCTGTTTGTTTCTGTATTCCTGAAATTGTAGGAAGGCTGCCATTGGACAGTTTTTTCACCAAAACTCAGCATAAAGCAGTATCTTATCTGCTCTGGTGGACTGAATGTACAAAAAGGCCATTCACATTACTTCTGGAATTAGAATTAGTTTCTGGACCTCTCAAATTCTCGGGTAATATAAAGTTGTGTTTTTCTGGAGAGGATATACAACAGGGAAAGCTTGAGTTAGAGCTGAAAATAATGCTGAAGACAAGCTCTTTAATCAAGTCTTTTAAAACTGATGTAACTATGAAGAAAATAGCAGAAGGTGTCACCGGTTTCCTTGAAGAGGCACCAGAGCTTATAAATATGCAATAAATCTGTAAAAAATGAGATGTTAGCTTTCTTAACAGAAATGTTACCAGTAATTTTTGAAGACAAAGCTAAAAAGACGTCTGAAATAAAGGAAAGCATATTGCCATTCCACCCATACCACTGTCCAATTTGAACGGGACTTTAGAGGAGGTCATTTACCTCAGATAGTATCAAGTGGCTCTTATACTTTAAAAAGAGTGCTTGAATGTCAGATGCCTGTATGCTAAACTGTGATTGCCTCAGCAAGCCTGAGTTATGTCCTGTACCTGCTGTTCTGCTCCTGGGAGCTGCGAGCAGGAACAGACAGTGACTCAACAGCCTTTTCAGGATACTGCTCACACTAACACTCCATGACATAAGAAAACAGCAATAAAATAATCCATACTCTGCTGTAATCTGCCTACACACAGTTCAGCACTCCAGTTGTTAGCCAAACACAGCTGTCTTCTTCAGACTTCCTCTGCCCTCTTCTCTGGGAAAGTTGTGATAGTTTTATGACTGAACTTTAGTCCTAGGCTCAGTCATCAACATACCTGCTGACATGCTAAACTTGATTCCAGGTTTGGCATGTCAATGACCACAAAGCCCAGACATACGGATTCCGTCAAGGTTTCCATCTCAGCTCAGCAACAGAAACTAAGCAGGTGAGGACTGCTGGACCTCAGTGAGCATTTTTAGCTCATTTCAGGGCAAGGTCAAAGAGAGCTTTCAACTACCCATGAAGATGGCTTAAAATACAGCAGAGCAGAGAGAAACATTTGTACCCGCGTAGACTTGTTTCGGCTCCAGCAGTCTCTATGCCCAGTGACAGGACAATAAAATAAAATATAAGTGTAATTCTGCTTCCTTTAATATATTCCTGCTGTTCTGTGGTTGCAGCTAGCCTGTTGATTTTGGCTTGGTTCATGTGGAGTCAGCTACCAGGTCTCAGGTGGGATCTGTGGTGGAGCTGAGACACAGGAAAGCACAGCTACAGCTTTCTGCACCAGGATCCTGAGCTGCTTCCTCACATCCGGGTGAGAAGGGTGGGTGGTGGGTCAGTGTCATGATTTACATGCTGGCTCACTTTCCCTGGTTTGAGCTATCTGAAACAGGGCCATTTCCCATAAGGATGCTCTGACTCAGCACTACAGTCCTGTGACAGCACAAATCCACGTTCAGTCTTCTCCTGAAACAGCTGCCGTCTCAGGAAGTAGCTTCAGCTTTCTTTCCTCAAAATCTCCTCTCCAGAGGGTACTTGAGCCTGAGGAACAAGATCTTGAGACCCCACTTTTAATTTCCTGGGAAAGGTAGTCAGGTATGAATTTTCCCACTAATCTCTCAGATACTAAGTAGGTTTTTATTTTTTCCCCAGAAGCATTGCACCTCTAAATGTTTTATTTCTTGCTTTTTATTTCTCCCTGGCCATTTATACTTATCTCCTCATAATCATACAGGAGCCTCTGGTAAAACAATTGGCTACTTAGATGGCACATAAAATGCTCATGATTTAGTGTAGTATATGTTACATTCTCTGTACACAGCCATTTTATATTGACGATTGGCTGATACTTTCAAATATGCAGCTGTGGCAACACCTTCCTGAGAAATTTTCAAATCTTTCCAACATGTATTTGACTTAAAAATAAAAATAAAAATCCTTCAAATTGAGACATACATTTCTTGAAAACAACCAGTCCTCAGTCCTAAGTGTCACAACTATGCCATGAAAATTGTGAAGGAGACACTGAGAACATCTCCAATCTGTGTACTAGCACAGAGTTTGTTAAATACCACTGCCTCAGAAACAGACTACTTTCTTCTTATACAGAAAAGAAAGAGAGAAAGAGAGAAAGAGAGAAAGAGAGAGGAAGAGAGAAATTCACCCGAGGGAAATCCTCTCTTGCCTCCAAATGTGACAAGTAAAAGTTGAGAAAATATTATAAATACAATAAATAAAAGTTGAGAAAATATTATAAATACAATAAAAGCTTATAAAGATACAGTTCCTAGGATATATCTCTGCCTATGCAACACATGACATACCTGAAGGCCTATGCACTTGGCCTGATTCAGGAACTAACTATGGTTACTAACTATGGAACTAACTATTTAACTATGGTCACCTAATGCCTTTTGAGATGCTGTAACTTAACTGGAACATCTGCACAGGTCTAACAAATGGTATTCAGATCTTGTAGGAGAAACTTTTCAAGACATTCCTCAAATGGCAGCTAGAAACCAGGGGCAGTATCCAAGGACAACTCTAATGGGACTAATTACCCCTGTCTAGGGGACCGAGATTGAGCCATCAGCTTTCAAGCCCCAAATATTTTCTTTCTGTGTTGTACAGCTCCTTCCACATATGGACTGAAGTTCATGTTAAAACAAATTTGGGCTCACTTTCTCCCAAAGTCTGTGTTGATACTCTCAGAATTTTGCTCAGTAATTTGACTTTATGTCAGTACTTGTTTTTAGCTTGAGGGATTCTTTCTTCCTTGATATTAATCCAAAGAGGTATTTCTAGGGTCCTCAAACAATCTTCCATCTTGTATCTTGCTTGGCTAAACGACTCAAGCTTTGCAATATATCATTGTAAGATTGTCTCTGCTCCTCTTCCAGTTCTATTTTATCTTTCTTAAGTATAGATAACTGGTATTGTACATGGTATTCTAAATGAGACCTTACCAAAGCCAACTTGCAATGGCACTTCTGCAATTCCCATCTAACACTACCGTCATGCCACGGATTAGTTAGCATAAATGACTACTCAATTCTGGAAATATCTTATAAATTTTAGACACTTTAAAATGACAAATCTTAGGGATAAAACATCTAACTTGCCGTTTCCCTAAAGACAATAAGGTCAACGTGGGATTTTTATACAGGAAGTTTCACACGGACTGTTTCTTTTGTCTTTTGTTCACTTCCCCATTTCCTTACATGCTGCCAAAACAATTTTCCATCAGCACTTTACCACTTCACTGTAAACAGCCCTTTATTTCTTCAAGTTCTCTGTATATCAGTAATTGAGTACACTTTCACCACCTTCTTCTGTTAGTAACAAAGGAAGATTTATTTTCATCATGTATATTTTTTCCCTTATTTATAGTCAACATAATTTGCTGGTACATGTCCTGTGTAGGTCGATTGCCTAAAGGCACTAATGTCAAGGACTAAGACCATTATCAAACTATCACCAGACTCTACAGAGAAAGACCTGTCACAGTGTGCCATAAAACTATGTGAGTTTAAATGATGCATTCATACATGATATGTGATTTATGTTACAGTGTGGCAGAGACAGAAATCCCTCTTTGCAAAATGTAATCGAGCTACCTCACTTACGAAAACACAATCCTTCATCAGGGGGTTTCAGGAAATAAAGTTTATCTTTATAGAACAGAGATTGCCATACTAAGTTCAGTTAAAATAACTGGCTAGGACAGGAATATTTACGAACTCTTCCCTATCACTAAACAGTTTTGAAATCAAAGCCCATCCTCTGAACTGCAAATGCCTCACTTCTTACACTAACTACATGGTCATTTAGGTTCTGGAACCTGAGATGGTTCTGCATTTTAAGTTAAATAAGTGACTTGTAGAGTGGAAATAGCAGGAATAATTTCAGGCTAGTATAAACTGGTGTCACCTATCTTTTGAGGAACAGAAACATGAAGCAGGGGAAAATAGGGAGGAATACTAAATGTATTTTATAGTAGGCAAACTATATATATATAAGTTATATATATATATATATTGTTGCACTGTAGGCAAATTGTTTATTATCAGCATCTCTGTGCTCCACCCTAGCACAACATTATCACTGTAATGTGCAGAACTTTGGTGAAAGCTCTCTTCTTCTGCTTTGTTTGAGTAGATATCTGGATTGTCTGCCTATTTACCTTTTCAGTTCCTACTAATTCTATTAATTTTACCTTTTCTGTTTTGTAAAAGCTCTTATTCCAGACTCTGTAATCTTCTTTTCTTGAGCAGCTCTGTGAGGTCTCCCATTATCTGTCCTGCACTAACCTGTGTGTGATTTTACTGGGGTAAGAGCAGATGAAGGGGCTTTGGCTTCTACCCCTCTTACCCTTCACGGCCACAACATGGGAATATGCATGAAGATCCCTTTTCTCTGAACAGGTAAAGGTGGAATTCCAAAAGATGAAATTTTTATGCTGCTTGCATTACAGAGATGAACCTCAGCTTCTTTTTTAAACAGAATTTTTTTCTGTGGGAATGAAGAATCTGCTATTCAGCCCAAGAAATGAAATAGTAAATCTGGTTCTAAAAACCCATTTGCTGACAGTGACAGAGCAAATGAGTAATTTTGTGGACCTGGTAACTGAGATGTTGACAAAATACCATCACTACTTCTGTCACTTAACAGTGTCCTTAGACCATTTTCAATTATAGACCTCATCATCTAAAGCTAACGTAGAAGTAGAAGTACAAGTACCTCTTCCTCATCCTCTAATCTCTACTTCTGACATCCTCATGAAGGCTGCTTCTAGAAAGCCTTCTTTTCTGCATTTACCCATTATAAGAGTCTGTGGATGCACAACATTTACCTCCAGCCCTGACCCCTCTGAATTTGGCTCCTGGCTGGAATCCTGGCAGCCAGCTACCTGTCAGCAATTTAATGGAAGGATCCTGCCATCATCCATTTCAAGCTCTCTGAGCAGGAAAACGAGATGGGGGTTTCATATTTCAAAGAACAATAGAGCTCAGGGATGGTTTTTTAAATTGAAATTCTGGCTGTGGGATTCATTAAATATAGTTCTGCTTCTCTTCTAGACTGTGAGATGAAACAGCACAGGGAATTGGAATATTTGCTCACTTATGGTACATGTGCAATTTTTGCAGATTGGCTGGCTTCACTCTGCAACTTACTATAAAAAGGACATAAAAATATCATTGACATGTCTGGTTTTGTGCTGAAAAATTCCCAAGCTAAAATATTTTTTTTTCTCCAAACCGTTTCTGAACTTTTTGTCCATTGATATACAGACTCTAAAATGTTTGTTTCTCTGGAGTCTGTTGATAGATGGTAAGAGGAAACAACACCATTTGAAAATAATCTCAGTTTTGATTAAGTGAACAATGTTTCATTTGAAGGATCTGGTACAACAATCCTTTATTTTCACCATAATCCAGCCTGATGCTGATGAAAAACCCATATAAAGTTATGTAATATTTAGTAGCTTCCAAGACCACAATCCAGAAATCTTGACTCCAGACTCACTACAGAATTTTCACTAAATTCACCAGACTAAACTTGCAGGCATCGCCTTTCACCTTAAGGAATGAAATCATATTACAAAGAAAACTGACCTACTCATGATCTGTAAAAGGGAAAAAGTTTTTATCCTGTTTATCACATCTCAACTCACAAAAACCAAATCCTAAAATATGGAATCAGACAGATCAATGTAGTAGGGTGCACCTAAATTGAAATTCATGTATACTTTTTTAGGATGCCTGACCAGAAGTTCATGTGCCTGTCTAATCTTCAGTTATAGTGTCTGGACAATGCCAAATATTTTTTTTTTCAGTAAGAAATGTGGAGTATTTGGATATAATTTTATTACTTAAGCTAAAAGCTGTTTGTTAATAGAGGTTAACGTGTTGCATTTAAAATGTTCATTTTCCAATTAAACTATTTAAATGTCTTTGGTAGTTAGAGAGAAAGAATTGTTTACTAATAAAATACAAAAAGAGTTTCTATTACTTTCTGGGAGTTTTAAAGTTGTAAATTAGGAATGTGTCTAAGTAATCATGATTTATAAATGTTTACACCATTATTTCTTTGCTTTGAGACATTATTATTTTTTCAATTAAAACAAAACAAAACACTTGCAAACCAGGGTAATGCTGATTTTTTTTTTTTCTCCAGATGTCAGAAATAATTCAAATATTAATGGGGAAATATAAAAATAGCAATATATTGCATAACTTATCAAAAGAATCCACAATGTTTTGAGGCATGGGACTGTGAAGTCTGAACAACAATTTGAGGGTGATATGCCAAAATGGAGTACTCATAACTGTGATTCAGGAAGGAACATACAGAATCACATCACCATGGTGCAGACCCCAAGAGGTCTCCTTCTGCACTGCACACAGCAAAACTCTGGGTGATAAGAATTCATCAGTACGGTGGTTTGGGGGAGTCTCACCCAATCCATCTGACTGCAAAGGCCCCTGCAACAGAGACACTTCAACCTTCGGTCAGGAACTGACCATCCTTTTTGAGAGGTTTGTGTGAAATATTACCCTACGTAAAGACCACAATAATTTGTTTTCCAAGCAGCACTGTCTGTGAGTAGTTGTGCAACAGCTGACATGGAAAAAAAGAGAAGATTTAAAATCTTAATTTAAGCATTTCTAACAATGTTATTCTGCTTTTTAGTTGAAGTTGGTATTTTGGTATTGCTAATACTTTTCATTTTCTCACAAACAAACATCCTCTAGAAACTTCAGAAAAGGCCTCCTAGTATACTTTAGCAAAGAATTTATAGAAAAACTTGGCTTTCTGCAACACACGGAACCATGGAATGAGCTCCCAGCAATCACAGAGACATTTATGACCAAGTACAGCAGATCCAATATGCTTGAAGCTCAGATGCCTCCTGACAGCATGACTCATTCAAGGTAGGCAAGCTTTAGAGGAGTCATTCACATGAATAACTAAGCCTTTGCAATGAAGACACACAGGTAGAAAAACCTCCCTCTACAGAAAATTACAATATCATAGCCAGTGTAGAGAAATCCAAAGATTTCAAGAATTCTACCCATGAGAAAATCAGTATTTCTACAGTGCCCAAGATTTCCGTTAAAATTTCAAGATGAAAAAAATCCTAAAACTTATTTGTGATGTTGAGCCCTCACATTATTTTGAGCTCAAGGTTCACTTTGCTCTGAACCACATCTGTGGCCAAGTGGGCAGATCAGAGTTTTGTTATCTCTAACACTTCTGAAAATCAGCTTTTAAAAATGCTGAATGACCTGCTAAGGAGCAGTTAGTGGGTCCTATTGTTCTTTGTAGTTCTTTGTAATTAATGCATAATAAATGCACTCTTCCTGAGATAGTGTGTACAGAGTAGCAGCTGGATTGAAGATGAGAGCTGCTACTGGAGCAACGCCATCCATACAGCGTGAGAAAGTAGACTTGGCAACTGACTCTGGCTGTACCAAGTGGGTCCCACTGGCAGATGAAACTTTAGCAAGCTGTCTGTTATCTTATTATGCATCTGTTCTCCTCATACTTTATGAAGACACTCAGGGCACTGGTTGGTCTAACGGTGCCGTGGGATTCAAGCTAAATTACACCCTACCGGTATTGTGTATGCTAAAATAATAGGAGTTCTTCTCCTATTATGAGATTATTATGAGATTTAAATTTATGCATTATTAGAATTTGCTTTTCAGATAATGTTGCTGTTTTAATGGCTTCACTGAGTAGTTTTCATTTACTTTTCTAGTCTTAAACATAATTATACACCATAAACAATAAGAATGGCACTGATAATGAAAGCTTTGCAGTACTTACTGTCCAAAAATTTTTACATTTTGAGAAGGTACTGCTTTTAATGAAATTTTTAGTGTTTTTTCTTTCATTCTTCTTTTTTTTTTTTTTTTTTTAATGTCTGTGCTGCTATTAAAGCTTAATAGGTTTATTTTCTGAGTCAATAATCCACTTTTGCACTTCTTGTGAGGTCGTCTACTAAGTAAACCTATTTGCATTAAAGATGGTGACATTTTAACAAAGATTGGCTGCAAGATTTGTTCAGTACTTTTTCCAAACAGTATGTGCAGATAGAAGAATTCTTAAAAATACCTTGTAAAATTTTTGCTTTTGATGCCACGGGCACCTCTCCAGCTGTTCTTTCCACTGTTGCAGCGAAGCAAGTCCATTGGTTTGTAGCTTAGTCTCACTTGGAGAAATCAAGATATCCTTGCAGCCATAGAATGATTGTAGGGGTGAAATTTGCATTATTGACCACTGCCACTCCTCCTTTCAGCCTCATTCTTCATCGTGGTAGTTATATCCCTCTGCATCATTTATAGACTGGAACACCCTCAGCCCATCTAAACAGATACCTTTTCTGTGGTTCCCTCAGACTTCAAAGTGCCTGGTGCTCATTCCTCCTCAGTGAGTGGTTACAGTCGTGTCTGGGAAATGGCATTTACCCCTCACCATATGACCCAACGCACAATCCATTTTTGAAGTGTCAACATGAGCACGTTGCACACTGTTTGAAACAACCAAAGGTCAATTCACTCCTGGCTGCTCTGTGTATCGTTTTGGCTGTGACCAAAATCATTTCTGGACTGTCTGTTTCCTGGGAGTGAGAAGGATTTACCATTATGCATGTCAGGGTGTGCTGCCAAAATAATATTAACTGGTCTTGAAGCGGTGCCACAGAGCATGGAAATGAGCCAGGGGGTCAGCTGGCAAGTACTGGACCCTCCACGTACAACATATAAAAACTTCCATGTGCAAGCCTGAGAAGAGGGCAGGAAGAGGTGGAGAAGACATTCTTCAAACCAAGAGCAGGCGACAGTGCTCAGGGAAAACGGTGGCAGTGAAAGGGAGCAGAGCCCAACGTTTTCTGTTGGGAAGTTCAGGAAACAGCTGCTGCCTGAAAAGGAATGAGCCACCAGCAGCATGACACTGATACATGGTAGAGGTGTGCATGCAAAGTAGTTGTGGTACAATGGGTCTCTAAGGACAGCCAGTATGACCTCTTTCCTTAACGTGACCAAAGCTAACATGACCTATTATTTCTGAGGTAATATCAGGAAAATGGGTCAGCTGTCTGTGGGTATGATGCATTGTCCTCATTGGCAATAGATAGGATGTATGGACAGAAAGAACTCTCTCTGATGACAGAAGTTCACCATTAAATTTTTTTTTTTTTTTCACAGGACATTGAAATAATAAATAACACAAATTTGATATTTTAAAGATCAAATGTATGGAAAAAGAGTGGTTTTGTCAAACACAAGAGAAGATACTGTATGTGAATTATTTAGAGAAGATTCACAACTGAGTATACAACAGATCCGTGGGTCTATGGATCCTTCATTGAACAGTGACAGGCTGATATGGATGAGACCTGTCCAAAATTGTCAAAGAGGCCAGGCTAGATGGGGCAAATGTTATTAAGAAAGTCGCCTGAGACCAGGGCAAGTGGACAAGGCAAAAAAGCTGAAGGTGGCAGATGGGCCGTCTAGCCAGTGGGCTGGTACATGCATTTTATTCAAAGATACTACGTCTCTTGATTGCTTGTGAGGCCAGGAGTTGTTTTCTGGTGGCTGAGGAAATATCGTGGTGGCTGGCATCTGGGGTGTGAATGAGGATGTTAAGATTTCTGAAGTCAGTTGCGTTGAAAAGATCAGGGAGTAGCAACTTGCGGCTTGAAATCTTATTGTGTAAAAGGCACACAAAACAATGTGAAATTTATACTCTGAACTTGGGGGGGGATTTTAGGATAGGGCTCCACATCTCACTGGATGAATAATCACCTCAAAGCAAATCACCGGAGTAAGTAGACACCCTACTAGGAACAGGAAAAAGTCCTGCTCAGCAAAGCAATTATGTTCAAGAGATCAAGAAGTATGGGGATAATGTGAGACATGCCAAGAGAAGTCTGAGCCAGACTTTACAAAGGAAATTAAACAAATAGCAAAAGGTTACTCAGCTGTATAAATAAAAAGAACACAGGAAAGCATAAGTGAGTCCACTACGCAGTAATGACAGACCTCTCTGAGGGAATATGCCTAGATTATCTTTAATCTAGGCATATTCCCAAAAGTAAGTGAATGCAAAGTACAAACTGATGCCCTTGGAGCCTAATAAGAGGAATTTCTTCTGTACTATGGACTTCATTAGTTGGCGTAGGTAGAAGAGTCAAAAACCTCATATCTTTGCCCACAATAGTCAATGTAAGTCTTGCATGGACTCCAGTGAAATATGTATCAATCATTAGTAACTCTAATGTGTTACCATCATCAGCTCTGCAGATAAATGACTCAATTGCACTTGTGTGGAAAGAAGAGAAACAATGCGTTTGAGGGGTATTAACTACATGTGTACTGCATCTTTGATAAAATTTGGCAAACTACAGCTGTTTAGGTGGATGAAGAAATTAAGCACTTGCTGTGCACCTAAAATAATGTGTACGTTCCGGACTTGTATCTCTACTTTCACCTCTGGTTGCTGTTAATCTGACAATGTTGTTACATGGCAGATATAGGTGTGAAGCTTGACAAAGTGTTCTACTTTACTGAGTTTGTAGTATTTTACAGGGGTGACAGCAGTTACTTTTCCAATATCCAGGATCAAATAGGTCTAAAGTATTATCTATTTCACTTAGTCAGTGCTTGCTAATTCTCTCCTGCAGTTTTCCAATTGCATGGATACTGAATTGACATAATCAAGTTTGCTCTCTTGTAACACACTTCAGATGGCAGCAGCTTTCAGTGCTAAATCAAGTCCCCTTTCTGTAGCTAGTTTGAAATGAACACTGATAAAATTGATACTCCCACAGATGCCTCAATGCAATTGAAATGAAGATGGTATAAATGAGTGGACAGCAACTGAAATATTATTTCAAGGCCTGGGTAGCTCTCATTTGAGGAAGTCTAACTTTCAATGGGTAAAATGGATAACTTTGATAGCTTTTCAATAAAGACATATGCACCTGAGAATCTGAGAACTGGACTCAGATATTATGAGATTCACTGCAGTATTTTATCCACAAGAAATTTCTTTTTCTCTCCAGTAATGGAGAATGTAAAATTCTAGTTTTTGATAGGAAAAACGTTACAGGATAAGATGTTTTAGTGTTCATGTTAAAGTTCATTAACTAATTCATGAAATTATCAACATTTAACATCTCCATTTCATAATACATAAAGTATTGAGTCCTAAGAGATATTGATGTCCCAGTAAAGACAGAACAGAAAATAACATTAGAATATAAATTCATTCCAAAGAAGTGATTTTTACTGGTATTTTTAAGGCAGTATATGTTCAATTGAATGTATTCAGTGTTTTCTTTCTTTCTTTTTTTTTTCCTTTTTTTTTTTTTTTTCAGTCTGAGAATTTATTGCTCTGATTAACGAAAGATTAATGAAATAAAGACAGGCTTGCTAAAATTATGATTGTTCAATAATGACCATTGTGGTGTAGGCATATAGACATGAATAGTTTTATTCACATGAACAGTAATTGTTAACTTGAATGAGAAACTTGTTGATTTAAGGCAGTCAGATATACATTTACTCAATTAGTCTTATATACGTGCTTCTATAGATAAAATTAATTCTAGTATTGTACAAATTAATTCATATACTGTTTCTAAAGCCAAATTATTGTGCTAGATTATATGAACCTAATGCTTGATTTTTCTTTACATTTATGAGGGCTACTTTATAATCTTTCCTCATGCAGCTTGTTCCTACTTGTCTTAATGATATTTTTTTTTTCTCACTCCTGACCTCTTGAATGCTCTGCTATTTGTAAAACCTTTTCTGTAATCATTATTTATCAAACAGTATTTAGTAACCATTTTTCATTGCTTTTGTATAACTGTACACATCACTGGAAGAAGTGTTTAATGGAATAAAATTCATTCCTGTCTTAAGGGCAGTATAAACAGAGAGAACTTTCACAAGAATGTATTTCATTTTGGAAAAAAAAAAAAAAAGGCTTAATAGCCTTTCTAAAACCAGAAAAATAACAAGCAATAAAATGCTCTTTTACTTTTTATAGTCCTCCTTAGTTCTATTATCTGTTAACTCTCCTGTTGTTTTTATTTAAAATTTAGATCAGAGCAGAAACAAATATCTGGAAGTCAAAAATAATTCTAGAGTTGGTTAAAAAGCTGGTGTTGCAGCTATTTCATTTGTAGAGGAAAGGAACTGCTGAAACCTGCAGCAGTATATGATAATGTCTGCATTTCATCTTCTGTTTTAAGTGCAGAGCCAGTGGCAACAGTACGTTTGTCTGTGCTTTCTTTCATAGGAAACTCCATTATTGTCTGTGTTTTCAGACAGCGAGTCACCCCTGGCCATGTGAAAGCAGTGTCTTCATTCTTTCTTTTGAATGTTGACCTGTCCAAGTTGTGGAAGATGAACCACACCTCCCTCCTAGCTTGTATAACTTTGTCCTTTTTTTTTTTTTTTTTTGTACTTCAGTACACACTGCACCTGTGTTTCTGTTGTACTTTCTAAGCCAGCCAGCATATGCTGAATGCAACAGAATGACGACAGGGACTGAAACTGTGAAAAATTTGCAGGGAGTGGTAATGTCAAATTTTCCATTCCACAGCAATGGGAAAAGGCTGAACACAAATATTAAGAGCTTAGAATATGAAGCACCTGTTAACAGCTGCTGCTCTGGCTTGAGATTGCAGCCTCGCAATGCTGACGAATCACTGGTTTGTGTTCCTTGGTGCCCACCAACTTGCTGCAATAAGCTGTACTTCAGGCACTGTGTGTGTTTGCACTGAGACAGAAATATTTCAGCACCTGCACGTTAGAAATATACAGACACATTCATCTTTGTTTTGTGATGTGATTGCTTTTTTGTGTTAAGAAATCTAACACTTATGTTTCAAGGAAATGAATTAGAAGTACCTTTCAGAAGTACAATCAACTCACATACTTGCTTTTATTATTTTCTGTCATCATAAAGACAAGTGTTGCTTCCATCAAGGGATTCACCTTCCAGAGTATAATACTGTCTATAGCTAAAATTTCTCCTCTAAGTGATTGTCTAAGGTACATTCCCAGGGTGAAGTGGTCAGTGGTGCGTGGTGGTCACTGACCACATACATGGTCAGTGGTGGGGAGGTCCATATTCTACCCCAACCATGGTACTAGCATCCCTTGCCCCCTTCTCCCCACCTCCTGTGTCCCCTGAGTCCTTGCATTGCCTTAGTTCCTCTCAGTCACTAGCTTGAATCTTACCTGTAATTTAGGGCAGTGTTCAAACCTTTCTGTAGCGTAGTGTAATTCTTATTGTACTTGTTTCTATTTTTATTATTTAGCATTTAAATTTAGTTCCTTTTCTAGGACTGTCTTTACTTATATGGCTTCTACAGCTATGCCATCTGGCTTAATGTCATTTTTCACCTAAGTCATCAAGCTTGGTTCAAGAAAAATGCTTGGATAAACTTCAAAACTTCATCTTTGCCAAGTCTCTGTGCTAGAAATTTGAATTCAAGTGCTTAGATTTTTACACTGGTTCCATGGCCAGCAAAGAACTCATTCAACTTGTGATCAGGAATCCAATCTCAAACCTCTCCTGTGCAATGCAGTGCACAGCTCTTTAAAAAATTAAGAGTCCTAACAAGCTCTAGGACACTCCTACCCCCCAGTCAATAATCCAGCTTGCACTGGCAACATACATAGATCAGTCCTGGAGTTCAAGGGAAAAGGAGCAAAAATAGTTAACAATTCCACAGCCCAAACTAGTGTGAACTGCAAAGCTGCATAGAGGGTTGGCATCTAGCCACTATATCTATTCAGTGAGTTTCCTCCTTCCTTTCTGCTGGGTGATCCAGTAGCTCCACCAAATGAACAGCTTCACTTGTTTCTGCAAGGAATTTTTCCATTGCCAGGCACTGCAGAGTGGCCTTCAAGACGACACCTTTGCTTGCTGTTACCAATTTCATTCATTTAAGTCAATAATATGTTTATATCTTTCCTTGTCAAAAGGTTTCTTAAAGTCATATGTTGATGACATCCTACTGGAAAAGCTAAGCCAATAAAGATGTATTGAAGTACTGTGAGAAGGAAAACTACATAAAAACACATAAATGAAAATATAATATTACAAGGTACTGTATCTCTAATACTCGTGTACCACAAAAATATTTAATCTTGTAGTGAAGTATTTGAAATATGTCCTGGGACACCTACCAAAAGATTGCTTGGCAATGAACAGGCAAAAAGAAAGGCAGTTAAAATTTCATGCTCATTCAAGAAGTTATAAAATTAGGTCTTCAGAATGTTTAACTGTAGAAATATTCTATTAGTATATTAGTTCTATTAGTGCATATATTATGCAGAGAATATGAGATTAATCTTAGGAAAGACATAAAAGCTATATGGATGCACATGATATGTTTGGAAAAGTAATGACCAGAAAGTGAAGATATATGGGTTATGTTCCTGATTCTGGGATAACTATGCATGTTATGCAGCCATTTCTTTACCCATTGAATTCCCTAGGTTTCAATGCAATGACTTACAGAAAGAAGTTTTCCGTTTAACCTGAGGAAATACATCAGATTTTGGGTTGGAACTTCTGTTAGTTTCTGACTATCAGATTTTAAAATAGGAATATCTTTCTTCCTTTTTTATGTCAAGACAGAACACATTTACTATTTACTAGTAAATTCTTGCAGAAATGCTGGTTTTATGCACTGCTGCATGAAAGGTGCATGTCGTTTGGGTAGTACTTGCCAAAATAGACTATACATCATGAAAAGAGTCATAGATAGGTTTTATGTGCTATTTATTTATTTACTTCTCAGGTCATGCTAGCTCTAACAAAGAACATCTACATCTTTTGGTGTTGTAGCACACAGTCAGTCAGTGAATCAGACTTGCTTGTCCTGCCTTACCAACAGATGTTTTAGTTTCCTCATGAACATTGTCTTCATACAACTTGAGAATGACACAAACACCAACATGAGTATAACCAAATAAGAAAACCTTATGAGCTACCTAATGTGAATTATATTTAGAAAAAAAATGAGAGACAGAGAAAGGAGGTGGAAGATGATGACAACAATCTCGGAAATCTTTTCACAAAAAGAAGTACCTGTATGCAATCTAGATGTCAAAAAAGAAATGCTAGAGGTGGGCCATCCATCCTTCTCTGCAGGGCTGGCTCTTGCCCACTCATGTGGGCGTGAGTGTGAGTTTGTGACCCATGGAAAATGATCTCTCTCTCACTTCAGGTCTGGCTGTGACTGCAGTCACTTTATAAGCTCTAAGAGTGGGCAGCAGTGAAGAAGAATTATTATTTCTGTTCTACAGGTCAGGCTCCTAGTGACATCCTGAAACATGTTAAGCTATATTATAACCATGAAGGTAAGTCCTTCAAAACCAGACTGAGATCTAAATTTTTCAGTCAAATGGAAATGTTCCATTTTTTTATTTTTATGAAGTCTGGAGAATGTCCTGGGGAAAATATGCTCTGGTCTGGGGGAGGGCTCTGATGAAACAAGTGAAGTTATTAAAAATATTGTGTTTTGCTTTTGGATCAAATCTTCATGAACAGACATATTTTACCTTATTAATGATCCTGTATTAGAAAAATAGATCAAGCTCTTAATAAGGGTCTTATGACAGATTCTTTGTTCACTGTATTTCAGCTAAAATGTTAAGCCTTGTGTCTTTTTATAGATTTTATAGCTCCTAGTTAAAGATACATATGCCACTTCCTTCAACCATAAGTGAGAAAAAATGAACAGTATAAAAAATGCTTTATGGCTACAAATCCTCAAATAGCTGACATTCTACACTTCCAGAAAGAAAGAAGAGGGCCACTTTCAGCTCACAGGTCAGCAGACTAAACTGAGAAACTCTGTCAGAGAGTATTGTGCACAGAAGCACCAAGGGGAGGACTTACAAAGGAAACACTCACCTGTACAGAGTGCTGCACTTCAATCACCTTTCAGATCAAATCAAATATAGTCTGAGTGTAGTTCCTGATTCAGTCTCCTCCCCTGGGGGAGATAGATCGAGTTCTTACACTTGCACTTTCAGGTGAATGAACTTGAGGAATTAATAGGTCGTTATAATTTCTTTTCTAGGTGGAAAGCTTGCACTTCAGCTTGGCAAGCTTGCATGCTGAACAATTACAAGTAAAGAGCCAGTCTGAAACTTTTAGGCTTGTAGTTCTGACCATTTGAGGAAGGCTTTTCCTTAGAGGCATCAAATCTCTGGTTTTATTCCATGCTGTTCCTAAATTCTCATCCACCTCACTGGAAAAGAGCATACAAATTATGCAGTCATAAACCCACTTATATTTGGCTGAAAATAATTATTCACAGCAAATTAATGGCCATTAGAGTCATTTAGTCCACAAAACATTTTTAGGGTTCAATAATTTTTTGTATCTCTCATGCTTACTGTCCCAAAATTTTAATAACTAATCTTCATTATAATGCTACCCATAAAATGAGAACATAACATTTGGTTTGTCTGGGAAATTGTTAAAATGTAATGAAATGATACATAGGCTAAGGCTGGCCTTTTATTTTTGATGATATGTACAAGTCATTCCAGCTCCATCTTATGCTTCTTGATTAACAGAAGCAGTTTAACTACTACACTAATAGATACCATTTATTTCATCTGCTGGAAGCAAAGAGATTAGGCATCCTTCAAATTTTCTTATCTGGAATAAGCCCCTATTTTGTTGCTACAATTCCAGAATTATGTCAAGTTAGGAAACTGAAGAAATACTCTCAAAAGGAACAACAAACTACCAACTCCACACTGCAAATAAAAACAAAATACAATTTAGTAGGTATTTAGGACTCCAGTCTTAAGACATTCATTGTTTTGCTCCTACCTTTTCCAAGGGAGTTGGTTTGTCCAAGGAAAGTGTCTGGCTACCTCTGGAAGCACCTGGTTTCACTTCTTCATTCCACATATTCTTTCAATTGTAATTAAGGTCTGGAAGTGACTTTGTCCTCATTTTACAACGAAAAACTGGGGTTCAGGGAGAGCAAACGATCAACTGAAATAACAGGTTCTGCTGCAAAACAAGGGCTTGAACTCTACTGTAAAAGATCTAAAGTCTACATACTGGATTAACCTTAAAATAACTCAGTTGTCTCTAACTAGGATAAATAAATTTATCATGCTACTGCCAGCAGGTACCATCATCTGAAAGAAAGATAACAACTGTAGGATAAGATGCATTGCTATTCAGCAGTGCTGATAATGATTAATTTTATGCTTGTACTGCTTTATATGTATAGGCAGATATTTATTATGCAGTGGTTTTTAACACATCAAAAAATCCTTGGTCTGAGAGTTTCAGGTTTCACGGTCTATCTCCCTGTTCCAAAGCAGAGTTAACTGCAATTGTGCTATCTCTAGATAAACATTCACATCAGGCTGTGCAAATTCCACAGCATTTCCAGTAAACCATCCCAGTAACCTTGACATTACAAAGGTTTTCACAGAATCACAGAATGTTTGAGGTTGGAAGGGACCTCTGGAGATCATCTGGTCCAACTGCCCTGCCAAGCAGGGTCACCTAGCATATGCTGTACAAGATACAGTTTCTGGTATCTAACCTGAACCTTCTTCATTGTCTTTTAAGGTTCCCCTATTTATTGTGAACATGAAGGATATTTAATTTCTCTCTTGATACGAAATGTTGTATACTATTAACTGCCATGTTCTCCTTCCATACTTTTTTTCTTTAGGTGAGACAACCCAAATTAATTCAACTTTTAACACCTAAACACCTAATAAGTCCTGCTGATCTTTTTACTTTTTTTTTTTTTCCCTCCACATCCTTCTTGAATTGTTCAACACAAATTACTCCAGGTGAGATCTGGGCGGAAATAGGTAAAGAGGAAGGACCTCACCCACTGAACATAAAAAACTGCTCACTACAGAAAATTATCAGTTTATCTATATAGATACTATTTTTTTTCCTTCCTAATACTTTTGCTGTTTTGAAAACCAGCCTATAAATGCTGGTGCATGACAGAAAACTTTGAAAATTTGGGGGAGATGTGAGTTTGCGAGGAGAAAAAGTCACTTGTGTATCATTTATTTACATGGCTGGGTGGGTCCTGCTCACATTTTTATTGGCGTTTAAGCCAGTGTTTTCACAAATACATCTTTGTTTCCAAGGCTTCAAGCAATTTGAAATTAGCCTCTGTGACTGCTAGCTCTGGAAGCTAACCAAGAAAATTGTTCTTTTAAAAAATCTAATAATAAAATGAAACCTAGAGTACCAGGAATATTTTATACATGTTAAATGCTGTGTTATTTATCTTCATGGCTACTATACACTACTTCTGTTATCCTTGTCACTGTTGCAAAGATAAATGTCTCTGCATAATAATTCATTATGAATCCTCTCTCTAGGTATACCTTATATAAATAGAGATGCACTGCTGAGGCAAGACAGTTTGGGAATGGTTGCCCATTTTGTTAGAAAACTGCAGGCAGAGGATATCTGGGACCAAAATCCACAAGGTGAAAGCTAAGGGCCAGAAATATATCTAATCTGGAATCCAGAAGAGCTCAAACACTTGGCTCTTGCAGCCTAATAATGATTAAATGAGCCAAGGTGGGGCACTGAACTTCACTATCCCCTTGGGATTTTTGTGGTTAATGATCTATTGTCATACATTTAGTCATGGATGTTCTTCATAGTCTGATTAGAATTGTTTTCCAGTGCAGAACAATGCCAAAGAAAATACCAAATATGTAGCAACAGCTCTTTGACGCTCCACCAGAAGCTTAAGGTGTTGGGAATGGAGAGGAAGAGTGACAGTCCAGTTACTGGAAAGCCAAGCTCTCTCTTTGACGACACAGGAATGGATCCAACTCCTTTGTTGATAAGTGAACCAAGTTAACAAGAAGATGGACACAAGCTATAGAAAATGAAGAGCAGAAAGTGCAGTGTACTCTAAGACAAAAGACCTGAAAGTTCCTCAAGGTATAAGTAGATATACGCATATCACACGTTAATAATAAAGGTCAACTATGATTTTAAATTCACATAACAAATACTGCAAATCTCATTTTTAAAAAATTATTAGTATTTTTATATCTTTAATATTATCACAATGAACCAGCAGCTGTTCCAAGATTTCATGCATTTTCTAAAATCTCTGATGAACGTGTATGCATATAGGAGCTTAAGTGCTTGTAATCAAGATATTATCATCTCCTAATGGTTTTATATTCAGGCAGCTAATCCTACAGTTTCTAATTAAGACAAAGAGGAAGTGCTTCAGTTTGCAAAATTTCAGCATATTCTATTTTTTTTTTGAGAAAGAAAATGCTAAAATGGAAAACAGACATTAGTTTGGAAGGTGAAACTGTGTGAACTGATCAATGTCTTGAAAATCCTGTACAGAAATATGGGACCCGTAAATATCGATCATAGTTCTCATGTAAAAAACTTCAGACAAAAACATTTTTGCATATTCTAGTTTCATGCAAGATGCCAAACAAATAACGTTTTTTCTGTATTAACTTTAGACAATCCCTCTAACTCTGTAGAATTGTTGTTCAAATGTATTTTAAAGGAAGAAATACACCACACGAGTACTGCCATGATATATTCAGTATAGCTCTGAGGCTTTTATTCTCTGTTAGCTAAAATAGTAAGTTAGAATGTATATTAACACAGTTCTGATGGAAAAAAAAATATATCTGGAAAACAATGATTTATTCAGAAGAATTACAGGTCTAATATTTTTAGTGCTGTTCAGATGGCTATAGTATGTGTACCCAGTGTATTTTAAGCACAAAAACTCAGAACAGTTGAGGTTGGAAGGGACCTCTAGATGTCCCCATGTCCAAACCCCTGTTCAAGCAGGGACAGCTAGATCTGCTTGCCCAAGACCATGTCCAGGCAGCTGTTGAGGATCTCCAAGAGGGAGACTCCACAGCTTCTCTGGACAGCCTGTGACAGTGCTCCATCACCGGTAAGTGCTTCTAGTGTTCAGAGTGTGACAGTTTGTGTCCATTGCCTCTTGTCCTGGCACAGGACACACTGAAAAGTGCCCGGCTCTGCCCTCTTTGCACCTCCCTTTAGGTATTTATAGACATTGATAGCATCCCTCCCAAGCCTCCTCTTCTCCAGGCTGAACTGCTCTTTCAGCTTCTCCTCATGGGAGAGCTGCTTCAGTCCCTTAATCACCTTCATGGCTCTCCATTGGGCTTTATCCAGTATGTCCATGTCTCTCTTGTACGGGGACACCCAGAACTGGACCCAGGACTCCAGGTGTGGCCTCATCAGCACAGTGTAGAGAAAACATCACTTCTCTTGATATGCTGGTGATATTTTGCCTCACGTAGCCAAGAATGCTGTTAGCCTTCCTAGTAGCAAGCGCACATTGCTGCCTCACTTTCAACTTGGTGTCCACCAGGGGCCCCAGGTCCTTTTCTGTAGAGCTGCTTTCCAACTGGATGGCCCCCAGCATGTACTGGTATGTGGGATTGTTCCTCCTTATGTGCGGAACTTTGCGCTTCTCCTTGCTGAACCTCAAGAGTTTCCTGTCAGCCTACCTCTCCAGCCTGACAAGGTCACTCTGGATGGCAGCCTGGCCCTCTGGTGAATCAGCCACTGCCCCCGGTTTTGTGTTATCTGCTAATGCACTGAGGATGCACTCTACCCCATCATCCAGATCATTAACAAAGATGTCAAACCGTACTGGAATAAGTATTGATGCCTGGGGTACTCTGCTCATTACTGGTCTCCCACTAGACTTTGCACCACTGAGCACTATCCTCTGGGTCCGTCCGTTCAGACAGTTTTCAGTCCACCTCACTGCCTGCTCATCCAGCCCATACTTCAGCAGCTTCTCCATAGGATTCTTACAGGGAGCAGTATTAAAGGCCTTACTGAAGTTTGGGAAGACAATATGCACTGCTCTCCCCTCATCCATCAGGCTGGTGATGCCCAAAAGATATTTGCATCCAAGATACTGCAACCACAAGTCACTTATCAAAATTCTTTCCTGCAGCACTTCTTTTAATATCAGCATTCATCCTTGTCATTGTCTCTATGTAGAATCTGCATCAAATTTGCCTTCTGGATTAGTACTTTTATATCAGCATAATTTTCAACAAATATGGGGTACACATATATTTAAAATATGATGTTTAGCTTTTAGTTTTTCATACTAACAGCACCATGACCACCATGACACCTGCTAACAATAAAGCAGAAAAAGGAAAAGACTGCTCATGTCAATTATAATAAGAAAAATGTTTGAAATCAAGACAAACATTTGACAATTGAGGAATTCTGTTGTGAAAAGCTGCACCCTTTACTTGTCTGAGTACTGTCTATGGGAGCAGCACAGAAAAGTAAGCATTTTTTTTGTGACAAAATGTCATCATTACAGGCACTGATTAATATTTTATTGAAATCTATTGTCTTCATTTTTTTTGTGATTGTGCTTTTTCCCTGGGGATCTCAAAATACCTCACAGAAGCTAACTGACTGTTTACACAGTACAACGATCATTTACTGGGACATGATTAAATGCATTTATTAGCATCCAAGATAAGCAATAGGTAAATCTTACACAAAGAGAACATGAAAGTAGAATCTTGGACCACATTGTACCTGCAGCTTAATTCCAGTCTGTTAGATGATAATGTCAAGTATCAGTTTTTGACTCTCTGTTTCCCTCTCTAGATAGTAGACAAAATTCACTGGCTTGTAAGGAAGAATCATTTCAAGTAAAGTAAGCATTTCAGTAAATTACAAGGAGATAGGTTAACACAATCTCTTCCACCACAAAATATGTTTGCCTTTCCTGATATCTTATTTGGAACTTTTGCCAGCACACTCAAGATTAGGCAGAGAATATTTTCTGCTGGGTCAAAGCATGAGAGATTATGATGTCAGGAAAGGTCTCACTATTTTGCTATCTCCTTCATTTCTTATTTCTTGCTGTTTTTGATAACACCTTCTAAATTAGTAAATATCTCACTTTAGTGAGCAGGATATATGACCTGAAAAGTACTAGGCTTTTACAAACTGAAAAAGCCCAAGTGCAAAAGGAGAAACATTTTATTTCAGATGTATTATCTCAGCTCTTATCAAAGTGTAAAACCAGCATGAAAGGTTGATATTTACAATTTACAGCCCATTTTACCAGCAATCAGTTTGATGCCATACTATAGGTCTCCCGCAGTAGAACTTGACTGTCTAAGGAGTTAGATAACTCTAGCAGTGTGACTGCAGAACACATCAGTCCATATAATCAAAACCTTAGCTTAGATGAAGTGAGAGAGAAAAAACAATTTCAATATATCTTCATTCTCTCCAACCTCTTTATGGTACTAGGAACACATTTAACTTTTTGGTTTCTACATCGTCTTGAGCTCTGGAGCTTAGCAGCTATTAAGTGTTCAAGGTTACTACAATAGCTATGTATGGTTAGGGTATGAGAATTCCTGAGACACATATGTCCCCAGCAGGAACTGCCTGTCTTTGGGTAACTGGAAGTGTTTTTAGGGATTTATGCAACATATGCCTTTTCTGACAATGTTTCTGCAAGCAGATTTTTTTCACATTTCCATTTTTTGAACAAAGCCAAAAGAAATATGATCATATCTTAAAGCAAAGAAATGCCCTGAGATGGGAACAGAGTTAGTAAAGATGGGAAAAGAGTTAGTGAAGATGTTGTTTTGTTGTCTTTTTTTTTTTTTTTATGTAGTTTGTGGCATTTCTGAGTCTTCTTAAAGATTTCTACTGTGGGAAACTGCCAGAAGAATTGAGCAGCAGAGAAGGGGAGAAATCTTCCTGATCACAGATCTTTAGCAAGCTGGAGCAACACTTGAAGATTTTACAATTTTTGGCACATTTAAAATACTGTGGATCTGACATAGCTTGACACCATAACTTCATAGTGATTTCCTGCTATAACTGTAGAAAAAATCATGAAGACTTTGGTTTTGACTAAATTAGATCTGCTTAATAATCATTATTTTACTGCCATGCTTACTTCTGATATTTCAGCTTCTGTGTAGCTGCAATGAACTGTCATATTGAAATCAATTAATTTTTTCCCCCCTTTGGCACCAATTAAAACAAACAAACATAACACTATTAAAAACAGAAATAAAATTATTCTTCAGAAATAAAACAGCTTCTATCTTTTAGAAGATTTTTGGTTTACTTTCCTGAAATGCAGATTTTTTTAAGCAAAAGCCTACTGAAGTGAAGATCAATATAGCTAATAATCCACCTCAAAACAGTGAATATTTTAAGGTTCTGCATCTTGCTAACCACTGGGATTTGAAGTATCTTATTCCAATAAAGCCAGTTTCATAAATGTATTACATATAAAAAATCTATTTCTCGTCTTCTGTCTTAGCAGTAATGTAAAGATATTGACAGGATAGCTGATTTTCCATCGTGGCAAAATGGTGGAGAGCAATGTGAAAATATATTACCTCAGATAATTTGTTTTTATTGCTATTATTATTTAAGCTAGTGTTATGTACGTTCCCAGATAAAAGTAACATAAACTATAAAATTGAAATAAAGGTAAACTTTGTTCTGTTTTTAACAGATGATTCAGCTTGGCCACAAAACATAAATGGGTCTTTTTTTTTCCCTTTCCCTTTCCCTTTCTCTTTCCCTTTCCCTTTCACGTTTCCTCTTCCTCTTCCTCTTCCTTTTTCTTGTTAGCAAACGTTGTGGAGGTAAAATATATAAAATGCATTGGATATTCTTGTGGGATCGTGTAAAACTTTTAGTCACCACCTGTAGATATTACTAAATACAAGACTCAAAGCTGTAAAATGTTTCTTATCACATAAGCATGTTTTCTGTTTCCTACATGTGTACCATATATGTAAGTACAAATAAATAAGCATCAGTGTTTTGTGCAGAGGAAGCTCTGCTGTGGCCTAGGAGCACAGGGTGCTAGAACAGCCCCTTCTGTCTGAGAATCATAGAATCATTAAGGTTAGAAAAGACCTCCAAGATCATCTACTCCAACCGTCCCCCTACTACCAGTATTACCCACTAAACCATGACAATGTGCCTTGGTCATCCATGTGTGTGAGTACAGATACAGTTACCAGAAAACAGTAGGCCAACCAGTGGAAAGGTAACATGCTGGGAGCTCTCCAAAGAAATGAGTAGCCCCAGAAACCAGCAGTCCCACCAGATCCCCAAGAATGGAGAAACTCAGGACACCAAAGGCCAGACAAAAGCCACCAACATGTATGGGCACCAGCAACGGGCTGCACAACTTGGACTTTGTGTGGTGAAGCAGTGGTTGTTCTTTGTGAAAAAAAGGCTTCAGGACTACATGTATGCCTGATGGGACAAGGGTCTCCTGGGGACTTTCTGAAGATGCCACTGGCATGTCAGAATAAGCCACTGCTTCTGTCTCTGGGCACAGCTGGGGTAAGTGAATTTACTGCAGAGACAGTTATTTGCTGTTAACAATAACAGCTTGATTCTATTAACAGTTGCAGTTTAATTAATAAAAAGTGTTCTAATTGATACTGATTGTGATCTTTGCCTGTCCCTAACATAAAAATGAGCAATTTGCTTAAGTCAACAGAACATCATACTAGTACCTCCATTTAATTGTAATTATGGTTAATTTGAAAAACTGGTTTTATTGATGAAATACAATAAAGGAGTAAAATATATGCAAAAATCTAAACTTTATCCAAACTTTTTGTCCAAGGATTTGAAAAGTCACTAGATTTTTTTTTTTTCCTCTTGTCCTCTTTTCCTGACAGGACAAGAAAGTCCACTCATCCTGATGATCAATGTGGTTTATGAAACATTTTATTAACAAGAATCCAAACAAAGACTGCTCCAAACCTGTGGAAAGATTACCCTAGTTTACTATTTACTTTTGAGTATGCCCTCAGTTATGGAAAGAAGAAGATGTTAAGAGCTTTGTGAAATCATGGTGACATTGTGTTATAATTCACAAAGGACGTGTGTTTGCTTTCTGATGGAGTGCTGACATAGATGTCAGGAGAACCCAGGAAGCCTGGCTGACATTGCTGGGAGCAGGACAGAGTGAACACACCAGCAAGAAGTCTGGGTTTTTGTTGTTAAGTTCTAGGAGAGAACAGCCTGAAGCTGACAGATCACTTTAGGTTAGTGGATCCCAATTTTTGTGGTAAATGGATCACTGAGAGCTGTCAAAACTTACCACCCTCTCAGTATGTACCCTTACCTTCAAATCAGATTGAAAGCATTGCAGCAGAGATGTTCCAGGGACCAACTATGCCTGGTCTTATGCACTTCAGCCTCTTGAGACACGAAGTTTGCAGACCATGGTTTGCTTCCGTGACTTGTTATGACACATGGATACAGGCATCTGAGAAACAGCCATAGCTGAGGGCTGGTGACAGGAACTGCCAACCAGCCTCTGGGGCTGAACTTCCCTTCTCTTGCCCGGATGTTGTCACAGTAAAGACAGAAAAGGGAATGCTTTCCTTAACCAGGGAACATTATATTTGGTAAGCAAACCCTGGTAAATGAGTAACCAGGCAAGCTCAAATCTCCCTGCCCCAAAAGTGAAAAGGCACAGCACTTTAAATCTCTGCTTTGGGTTTTCCTTCTCACCCTGAAGTCGTACAGCTGCACTTTGTCACTGTCCGGAGCTAAAAGGTGAAGTCCTGCCTCAGTTTTCCCCACCAGCAGTGGGACAGGTTGAGGGCCTGACTGCAGAGAGGGATGTTATTGGTGGTGAATGAAAAAACAAAAGTGGCAGGAATGGAGTGCATGGGACTGCTCGTCTTTCCTTCTACCCTTTTTGTCTATTCATGGCTGTAGCCATTATTTTTAAATCTATGTCCATGGCTTTCTGTGTCTTTTGTGGAAGAAAACAAACAAATAATAATAAAAAAAAAGGCAGTAAAAACCAGCTGGATTGTATTAGCAATTAGCTAAGACACAATGGAAAAGTGTCCTAATTTACTTGCAAAGGGCCAGGTGAAAAGATTCACAATCTGAAGCTAATGAAGAAGACAGGCTGGGAAAGAGAAAGCTGCTTTTCTGTGCAGCACCTCTGTAAACCTGATAGGGTTACAGACTATGTAAATGGTGCAATAATGATTATCTTGCATTTATTTGCTTTATTTTTTATTTTAACTGATTTCAAAGCATAAAGATTATCATATTTTCTTTTTACTAACCTATCCATTTCCTGCCAGAAGAGGAAGCTCAGGGGAGAGCGTAGGAGCATGATAAATACTATTATTTGAGTAATATTTTCCTTGCCATATCTTACTGTATTTCAGTAATCAGTAGTTAAGGCCCTCTTACTGGAAGTTGCAAGCAGACTCTCACATTCAATTTGTAAGTCAGATATTCAGAGAAAAAGAAATAAAGCATTTGTTACATGCAGTGATAACCACTTTTGACGAATAAATGCAGTACCCCCCATGAGGCTGCTTTGTGACAATTACCTCCAAGAGTTTGTAAAGATTTGTTATAAATGGAGCAGGACAGGCTCTCCCCTTCTCCCTGCCTGAGAAAGGATGACAAGTTTTGTTTTGCTCTTTCTCTTATGGCCTACTAAATAATTGTATTTTCTCTCTTTTCCTCCTCTTTAAAGATGACAACCAAAGATGATACATCTGCAATAATTTTCCTGTCATCTTTTACCTCTGATCATTTTTCCTCACCTTGCTTGTTTCTGTGATTTTATATGCTGGGACCTATTGGGTATCCGGCACGAGTACCTTGTATGTTTGTTGCAGTCTTTGAAGGAGGCTCTGAGAAGGCCAAGAGATGAATTCTTTTCTGCTTACAAAGCAAGGATGAAAGCAACCTGCCCTCATGATTTTCCTGCTGAATGGGAGTCAGAAGGTTGAAATACTGCTTACTAAGCACAAGAATTATTATTTTGCCAACAAGCATGCCTAAATTAAGTGGAGAAAAAGAGCATAAAATTAAGCTTAAAATGTTGTTTTGTCTTTGGAGAGGAGGTGAAAGCTGCATAATTTTTCATTATTACCATTTGCTCCCCCGGAGGTAAGGTTAGGTCAGCACATGCAGTTTAAACTCCTGTTTCCAGAGGTTAACAACTCAGCTGTAAGGCTTCAGTCTCAGTTGAACATTTGGCAGAATTGCTGCCTTGAAATAATACCTCTGGTACATATATATATATATAATACCTTCTCCCAGAGGGTCTCAGAGCACTTTAACACACTGAACTGTGTAATGACTTGTTTCATTCACCATCAAAATGCAGCTACTTTTGAGGTTGAGTATGGTCTCATGATGCAGAGATCCATATAACAGTTTAAGTGAGGAAAAAATCATTATATTAAACTGGAAATACAAGAGGAATTAATATATTCACATACCTGCAAAAATTAGAGCATTTCAGTTTACTTGGTATTGTAAATGTGTAACATTTTCACTTTCTCTAGACATGCTTTTATAGTTATAGCAATACTACTGCAATGTCAAGATTAATGTAGAGATCATATTAAAAGGACTGAGGTTTTTTTTTTAACTTTAAATTCTTCTAATCATTCCTGCTTGCAAAACCTTTTCTAGAAGCTTTCTATTCAATAAGATTACGATTTTCAAAGTACAATAAAATTTAAATCTCAGATTTACCTAATAAACATTAAACATGGCTATAATTAACTCAGTTGCTTATGTACTTCTTACTAAAGAATCAACATTTTGGCATGGACAAGTGAAAAGAGAGGATTATTTGTCAGTTTGATAATTCAGCAGGATGAAGTACTAACAATGTTATTGTCAGAAGCTTTTCAAGACAGACAGCTGTGATCAAAATATTCAAATCTATGAAGTTCTGGTTTGCTATTTAGTTTCTAAAATAAAAATCATATGATTTTCAAACATGCTGACCATAATGGGAATGAGTAAGAGAGCTTGAGTCCAGTAATGGACTGGAACGAACATAGGTACTTAAAAAGTTCTTTAGAAAGTGCTGTGGAGTTAAACACATCAGAAAATCAGGACAGTAGATGATTACACGTGAATTTAGGTGGCTTATATAGTCAGCCAGGTTTAAAAGTCTTTTTTGTTTGTTTGTTTGTTTGTTTTTCTGTATTCTTCAGGAAAAAAAGCCTTAAACAATTAGCTTGAATAAAAAAAGTGTACATGGAGAAACTAAGCACTCAAGCACCTACCTGTCCCCTTGCAGTAGCATCTAGAGCTGTATATATACCACTTAATAACACAGTGTCAAGGCTTGGCACTTGATTGTAATCAAGTGGGAAGTTTAATTACGGGCATGAAGTTTTGGCCCTTGCCAGAGGAGTAGCACACATCAGGGACAGTGCCCAAGAGACAGTTTGGACATAAACATCCTGCTTTTTGGGGGAACGGAAATGGAGAAATTAGTTTTGTGGATGTTATTGGTCCAAAGAGAGATCTAAGGAAAAAGTAGGAAACATTAAGTCTAAGTGGGGAAGCCCCAGAGACTCCCAGAGCTTTTTAGCACATCTGTGGGTGGACGATATTGCTATATTGGGTGCTTAAACTCAGCCTACAACTTGCTTTAGGGCTCTAAGTAGTCAAAACAGATTTAATATAGGAGCATAGCATATCTAAACATATGTTATGAGTGGTGGCAAATAAGCTCTGAATTGAAGCGGTACCTCAGCACCAACCATGTGTTAATCTGCTTGCTACTACTAATCAATTTGTGCCAGCACACTCCAAGGGTGAGTGGAATGATTTTGAATCTGGCCATGGCGTACTATCTGCAGGTACCTAGAGGCTGTGTTTCCAATTCCGTTTCTAGTGAAATAAATCCCAAACAAGGCTGAATGAATTTCTTCAAATCAAAATTAAACCAATAACACTAAAATACTTAGAATGTTTCTCTGCCCATTAGGCTAGTCTATAGATACGTTAGATCCAAAATGTAGCCTACACATTGATGGTATTGAGAAAACATTAAGACAACAAACAGTAAAACTGCTTTTGCGACAGTCAATTCAAAAGAACTTTGTACACTTTGTAGCCCAAAAGCTGCTGATTCTGAGTGACAGGTAAATCAGATCTGGCTCTTCTCTTACAGCTTAATCTCTCTTTGCTGGGGAAAAATGTAAAAGGGCCATATATCAAAGAGAGCTCTAGCTAGCAAAGAGGAAAGACAGGAAAAGAGATGGCCTACATTTTTCAAAATGACTGATGATTTTGGATATTTCAATTTTGGGGCTCCTGATTTGAGACAGCTTAATGGATCTTGATAATCAGAGTGCAGTTGCTCAGCATATTGTGTTCAGATACCTATAAAGAGTCCAATAAACACTTATAAAATCCAGACTCAGGCAGGCAGGATCCAAACAGATAGAATTTTAGATGAAATATTGCAGTGCTTCCAGGCTTTTAGAAAGTGGTCAGTAGTAGCTAAGGTTTTCAGAGTTCTTGCAACAAAAATATTTTCCCTTCTATTTTTTTTTTCTTTTTTCCTTTCCCAAACAGACAGCAAGCTCAAAAGCCTCTAATCCTCTTTGCTTGAAGTTCTTTGGCCTCTGGGAGCATTCAGTGTAGTTTGGTTACCCATACTTTCCAGGCATGGTATGAGTGTTATTACCTCCAGTGACAGCACTGAGCTACTTCTTCCTGGTTGTTTTTTGTTTTATATAAAAATGCTTTAAAGTGTTCCAGTATGTACATATAAATCAAACCTCACTCGTCCCATGGATGGGACAGAAGGAGCTCCCATGGAGCTCCTGCCCACGTTCACCTGAATTTATTCAGCCCACTTCATTTATGGTAGTAGCACACCCTGCTCTCCCCTGCTGCTGTCTCCTCTCCTGGGATTTCCACCAGGCCAGCACATGCCTCCAATGATTTCTCTTCCCTCCAGCAGCTAAGACAGTGCTCCAGCAGCCTACCATTTAGGGATGAACTCCCAGCACTGACGCTGGCTCCAGAACAGCATACAGATGCTAGTTCCCATCCTGCCTGCTCAGCTCAGACCTGTAGGGAAGAACATACCCTCTCAGCTTCCATGTCTTGGCTCTCACTTTGGCCCCTGACCTCACAGTTCCTCCTCCCAGCCTGGCATCAGGCGACAATCAATACTACTGTCACCGAGGACTACTGCAGCATTTAAAGCTTTAGACTACCCACATACTTCACACAATAAGGTAAGCAAGGTTTTAAAAACAAAACCATTTTATCCTGCCCTTTTGCCTAATGAAAAAGCCAGCCTCTCCCCTTATAAGCTGGCCTACTGGAGAACACTCCCAGGCACAGCAGAGGAGCTACACAGTATTTCTGTGTGTTTCATAAATAGAGGGTCTTTTCCCACAATTTCAAATGTAAAGACAAAAGTAAAAGAAAGTGGAACCCCAAATTATATGTATATATATGGGACATGGTAGGAAATTGCAGAACATTGATTTTTAATTTTTTCATATTTTCTCCCTCCCCCAATATCTGATTTTCTAGAAACAAATCCAAATAAATGTAAGCCCTATCTTGGGGATTTGGGAAATTCTCTCTCCAGGTCACTTCAAAGAGCTTTCAAAACTTTGTGCAAGGCCTGGCAGTGCACGTACATAGTGGGTTTGCTTTAAAGCTACAGACTCTGGAAGCACTGGGGTAGTTATCAGCCCCATAGGGATCCTGCAGGAAACCTCAGAGGGCTCCAGCCCACATTTGCCTGTGCATCAGTGCAAATGCTTGATGATTGAGATCTTGTTGTAAAACATAACTTATGAGAAATTTTAATCTTTTCAATATGAATCTCCTTCAGCCAAAAGTTTTGATCCCAAATCACCAGGTCATTTTTGAAAACTGTGACTAGTAGCAAGGCACAGTGAATTAATAGCATGGAGCAATCCACCATACACCTTGCATTGAAACCTGACTCAAGGTTTTGTTTGTTTCCTTGGGGCTTTATTTTTTGCCAGATTACCCTGAACAGAGTGCTTCACTGTTTAAGTCTTGATGGAACCACCTCTCATGGATTACAGAGCATATGAACACTAGGATTAGTTTTTGCTGGATCAGGAACATCCACTGATTCTGTCTTTGACATGCCCTTTTATTATGAACAATTACATATGTCTTTGGAAACTATATGATTCCATATGGGATACAAGGCTTAATGAGGTGCTTTATGGATGCAATTCAACATTAACTTTGAATTTCCTGTTTTTTGTTGATTTTTGTCACAACCTTAACATTTTTCAAATATAGAATCACTGCATTAAAATAACAAACTGTATTTTAACCAAGATTTATTACACCCCAGTGAGATAAACCTTGTTTTCACTTTTAATAATAACATGATTTATTTCCACACAGCTGAACAGCCAAAAAAAAAAAAAAGAGAGAAAAAGAGAGATAGATCTGGATGAAAAATAATACTTCCTAATACAAAAAATGTAGACATTTACAGGAAGTTAAAAGAAATCTCATTCAGCCCCAAGAATTAATATATCAAGCCCCTCATTCTGTCAGCTTTGTGATATACTTTGCTTATTCTTAAACACAATAAGAACCCATTGGTGTGAGCTACTATTTTTAAAGTTCTCTGGAAGATCGAGCAGCTAACCACCATGTTTGTGGCTGCTGGGCAGACCTAGGACCACTGACATTAAGTGGTCAGCTGCCAGGAACTCCTCAGAGAGGTGTTACTATTACATTACCAACTTTTTTTTTTTGTCATCTCTTATCTTTTTGCAAAACTACCCAGAGGACAGGTGTTTTGCAAGGCATGTATACCCTGCGAACCACCTGTGCTGCATGACTGGCTAACAGATTTTTTTTTTATTTTTTTTTTTTTTTTTTTACTGATTCAACATTCTCTCTTCCACCAAGTCCCAGGTGCTCTGTCTGAATACGACCAGAGTCAGATCAGAGCTGGGACACTTCATTCGCTTGAAAGGGAAGGGGAGGATCTCCAAATACTGACACAAAGAAAGAACAGAAATACAACTTCCCAGGAAAGTTATTATTTGGTATGTATTCTCCTATACCTCTAGATGAAGCAGTTATAAATAGAATCGTAGAACCACAGAATGGTTTGGGTTGGAAGGGACCTTAAATATCATCTAATTCCAACCCCCTGCCATGGGCAGGGACACCTCCCCCCAGACCAGGTTGCCCAAAGCCCCATCCAGCCTGGCCTTGAGCACCTCCAGGGATGTGGCAGTACATAAGCTTACTCACCTCCATTCAGTCCTAGGGGAAGTGGAGTCCCAGTCTGCAGCTGGAAGCCTCACTAAGCCTTTTGTATAGCAAATGTTTTCCTCTTGCTTATTCTTCTGTTTTTCACATTTCATCCTCATGAGTAAACCTGGCATAGCAGCCACCTCTATCCATGTGGAAAGAAATATCCATTTATCCCTTTATTGATTAGCTGCTTGAAGGCTTTGGTGAGGCTCCATGCCTTCCTTGAAAACTACATATTCAGCTTTCCCATTTGGAAACAGCTGTGCTATGTCTTTGCTCATTGCCACTGCAGTTCTGCATGTTTTCTTGCACTGCTTTCTGAGTCCCTTGTTCTTCTCTGAGAACATGAGCAGAGGACACAACACAGAGGACTGAGACTAAAATCTTGCTTCACCCTCACTTTCTTAGTCCAGTTTCCAGTGTTGCCTATCAATAGGAGAGAGCTTTTATTTTTTCCTTTGTCTCTTTCTCTCTCTTTTTTGAGGGGTCTATTCTCTTAGTGGCTCGTTTGGGCTTTGTACCCTGTTCTTGTGCAGCAAATCCCATTTTAGAACTGAAAATGTCATACTTTCAGGACACCAGCCTCTTGGGATCATGATCTCAAATTTGTGAACTACTTTACTGCTATTGAAATCACCTTTTCATGCTATCACACCTGCTGCCTCTATACTGGCACCCGTTCCTAATACCGTGAGACTCTATGGGACTTGGAGCAGCATCCACAGCAAAGCTCTGAACTTTCACAATTTTCTCTCCAGTTTTCTCATTATTTAAACAATGCTATAGGTGGTCTCCATGGCTCAGTAACCTGCCAGGCAGAACAGATAGGAAGATGGTAGTGGAATGGACTGGAGCACAACTAGGATAACATATATTGGCACAAAACTTTCCCTAGACATTAGCACCTTTCTCTACATTTTTTCATGTACAAGATACAGTTATGCATCTGCACACAATTCAGGATACCTCATATACAAAATACCTTCTCCCCCAGACCCAGTAAATTGCAGGAGATTCTATTTATACATCTCTGCAGGATGAAAGTCAGAGTCTGCCTACTTAAGTGTCTGAGTTTATTATCAAGAGAAGTGCAGACACATCAAACATCTAACATAATGGGTGATTAGACCAGCTAAGGAAGGCTCCCCCTCTGTCTGGTCCTTAGAAGCCTACCTCTCCAATGACAGCTTGAAAAGATGAGATTTTGTAAGCTAAAGTTAGTTTCTGTGAGAATCCCTGGGGGCTCCTCAGACATTTCCAACAGAGAAGGATAAAGTTCTAGCAACTATATAGATTTCCATTATTTATATATAGATTGCAATTACCTACTGGAATAATTATCTATAAAGAATCACATTAGAGTTTTAATGGACTGAAAAATACTTTCATATGTTTTCAAAGAAGCCTTCCTAGGATAATTAGATACTTTTTTAAATCAGTCTGAGAGTCAGACAACTCAAATTACTGGTGAGCCAATGAATAGGAGATGACTAATTCTCATATAACTGTGTCACCTAGTCACTGTTATGATTAATGTATTGCAAAGCATAAAATAGAAAACACCTGAATTAAACCATCTGTCTGAGAATATCTTAAGGCAAGGAGGGGTAAATGGGAAAGGGAAATGAATATGAATTGCCACCAAGACTTCCCAACCAACAGAGAGAATAAGTCCGGCAATTTCATGGAACTTTTCAGACTGCATGCTTTGAATTACTGAAGTAAATATGGTAGAGGGAAAGCAATAAAGGACAAAGGAAAACAACATGAGCAAGAGGAGAAGGTCTTTATCATTGATTCTCTTTTGAGGGTAAACTTGGCCAGCTTTCTCTGTAGAGCATGGTGGCAGATGAATACACTTCTTTTATCTGCACTATACACAATCTTCTTCACTTGAAAAAGAAACAGAATGTTCACTAGTAGTAACTTGCACAGACACCAGCAAAACACATTTAACTTTCTCAAAGACGCAATTGTTTTTGTGCCCTATATCTCCAAAGTGTCATTCAGGTCTAAGACCTGAATCTCCCTGCCTCTCCTTGAGGTGTGGTTCTGTGTTAAACACAGAGATGCCAGCAACAAAAATCCTGCTGAAAGGCGCTTCTTCTGGTTCCTCTCTCTTATTCCCTGTTCCAATCCTCCCATTCAGTCCCCAATATTTACCGGGTCCCTCTGTAAACCACTTCAACATGCTAAAGCTGCAGAAAGCAACACTGGAAAGTTGGCTGATTTTATGCCCTGCTAATGAATCTATGATTTACAAAGGGACCTGACAGAAACAAGAGCTGTTAGAAAAGAGGGAACAAGGCTGCAAACCTGGGGAGAAGAATGAGATGCTATAGATTCCTACTTTGAGAAGGAGGAATAAGCAGGGCAGAATGGAACTATGAAACAGAAGACCTAGAAAATCCTTCATCTCAGCACTTGACAGGGATTTCTCAGACCACCTCTTTACTTTCGAAAATAAAATCCATGTAAAGACTAAGTGAATTAATAAAATGTAATCCAATGATTGATTAACTGAGTAAAAGGAAAATCCCTGTAAAGACTGCAGAAAGAAAAAAGACCATGTAAAATCCAAGTAAAGGCCACATATTTCCTTTGGAAAAGTGAAATCTTGCATTGACAGCAAACTGCACATTCTTGGAAGAAACTGACTGTGCCAGAAATTTGCTGGCTATGCTTGCCAGGAAGAACTAAGAACAGTGAAAAGATCACTCCCATTTTGCACAAACTGAGCTGTACATGAAACTACCTGGCAGCACAATTAGATGTGTTTCTCTGTTCTACATGATTTTTCCCCTTAATTATTTTTTGATCTCAGTCTGATAACAAGAATGTCTACACGCAATCTCCTTGGAAGAACTGCTACAGATTACTCAAACAGATGGTGGGTTAAACCATGGATAACAGATTGGCCTAGATGACCTCTTTGGAAGTTGGAATTTAGGTTGGAAGCTCTTTCCAACCTAAACTGTTCTATGATTCTCTAACTTAAGCACGTGCATGTGACTGTGCTAAACAAAATGTATGTGAACGTAGTGAGGCACTGGAACAGGTTGCCCAGAGAAGCTGTGGATGCCTCATCCCCGGAGGTATTCAAGACCATGTTGGATGAGGCCCTGGGCAACCTGATCTAGTGGGTGGCATCCCTGCCCATGGCAAGGAGGTTGGAATTAGGTGATCTTTAAGGGCTCTTCCAACTTGAGCCATTCTATGATTCTATGAATGTGATAAAACAAGTTCTGGTGTCATGCAATCCTTTAAAAGTCATAAAGCATAAACTGTGACTCGTGGCAGTGTGAAATGTGATTGAAGGAATCATAAGCATGAAATGATTGTTTTCAGTGACTTCTCAAAAATGTTTACTGCATTAATTTAAATACTGGGGTTGTCAAAAAAAAAAAGAAAGAAAAAAGACAACCTCAGTAAATTTATGATTACTTGCAGAATAAAAATCAAACTTGCCTAAATATTATTAAAATAGTTTTATGTCAGTGACAGAAAGGGTTAAAATTTCAACAGTCACAGTTGAAGAAAGATGATAATGTTTCCCTGAGAGAAAGCAAAGCAATTATCCATCCTTCTTTTTACAGGTAGTTCTGTTCCATCCTATTTCTCTTTCTAACCACACCTCAGTTCATTTAGGAAAATGCATTTCTGCTTGACGCTTTCTTCCCAGCTGTGTTGAAAAATTTATCCCAATTAAATCAGTACTGTATTTGGCTACAAAAAATTATATAATACTGAAACTGTGTCACCAATACATTACTTCATTTAACAGCCTTCCTGATATATCCGTTTTTCACTAATTCTTTTTTTCCTTGTATCTATCCAAATAAAAGGGAATTATTTACATTCAAATCCCTCTGAGATACTCATCTGGATCAATATCTTTCTCTTTGAACACTTAACAGTGGTCTACAATACCAGGACTAACAGAAGTGGAGGTTTCAGTTAACAAAGCTTTTCTTACATAGGTCAAAAACATTATTTAGCTTCAGATGACTAGCTGGGTAGATGAGGGGAGAGCAGTAGATGTTGTCTACCTTGACTTTAGCAAGGCTTTTGACACTGTCTCCCATAACATCTTCATAGGCAAGCTCAGGAGGTGCAGCCTAGATGAGTGGGCAGTGAGGTGAATTGGCAATTGGCTGGATAACAGAGCTCAGAGGGTAGTGCTTAGTGATGGAGAGTCTAGCTGGACGCCTGTAGGTAGCGGTGTCCCCCAGGGGTCAGTACTGACTTGAGTCTTGTTCAACCTATTCATCAATGACGTGAACAACGGAACAGAGTGCACCCTCAGCAAGTTTGTTGATGACACAAAGCTCGGAGGAGTGGCTGACAGCCCAGAGGGATGTGCTGCCATTCAGAGGGACCTCGGCAGGCTGGAGGGTAGGACCAAGAGGAACCTCATGAAGTTCAACATGGGAACGTGCAGGGTCCTGCACCTAGGGAGGAATAACCCCAAGCACTAGTACGGACTGGGAGCTGGAGAGCAGCTCTGCAGAGAGAGACCTGGGAGTCCTGGTGGACAGCAGGCTGACCATGTGTCAGCAATGTGCCCTTGTGGCCAAGAAGGCCAATGGTATCCTGGGGTGCATTAGGAAGAGTGTTGCCAGGAGGTCAAGGGAGGTGATCCTCCCCCTCTACTCGGCCCTGGTGAGGCCACACTTGGAGGAGGATTGTGTCCAGTTCTGGGCTCCCAATACAAGAGGTGCATGGAGCTCCTGGAGTGAGTCCAGAGGAGGGCTATGAAGATGATGAGAGGACTGGAGCACCTGACAGGCCTAGAGAACTGGGCCTGTTTAGCCTGGAAAAGAGAAGACTGAGGGGAGACCTGATTAATGTATATAACTATCTGAAGGGAGAGTATTGAGAAGATGGAGCCAGTCTCTTTTCAGTTGTGCCCAGTGACAGGATGAGAGGCTATGGGCACAAACTGAAGCACAGGAGGTTCTGGCTGAATATGAGGGGGCACTTCTTGACTGTGAGGGTGACAGAGCACTGGGTCAGGTTGCCCAGAGAGGTTGTGGAGTCTCCTTCTCTGGAGATATTCAAAACCCACCTAGATATGATCCTGCACAATGTGCTCTAGGTGATCTTGCTCTGCAGGGGGTAGGATTAGATGATCTTCAGGGATCCCTTCCAACCTCGGCCATTCTGTGACTGTAGAATGTGAGAGCACAGATCTAATTGAATTAGACAAAGACAGATTTTGGATTGCTTTGTTTCTCTTGTGGAAGTGGAGCACATCTAATACTGGATATACTGGGAAGATGATGAAAGTTACTTTCTGAGTTACAAATGTATAGTTTGTGAAGCCAGCCCAGTTAAGATTGGTACCTTAGAAAAAGTCCACTCGCCAGATCTTACTCCATGAGTTAATACATACCTGCGTCAATTTATGTGTGGATATATTAAAATGATAAAGGAAAAGAGTAACACCTCGTGTTCACAGGAAATTTTTGAGCTTACCAGAATTTCATTTCCTTTATTTTGGGGGCATTTTGTTTTCACCTTGGGGCTTTAAAAGCATTTCTTACACTCTGAAAAGTATGAGAGGAATCTGATCAACAAAACCAATACATCTGAATTGTGCTGTTGATCAGGACATATCTGAGGGCAGTTTGGGCCTTCTTTATATATTCTACCTTATTACTCCTCTTCAGAGAGAGAGGGAGACCAGAAGTCTATATCCTACATATGTTTTCCTCTGGCCACAAGGGATTATATAGTTTGGTACACAGCAGTTGTTGTGCATAAAAGGCCTTAATCAAATGTGCAGACAGACCATTTGCAGCAAGTGAAACTTGTTTCTCTGAGGATTATGTGTTCTGTAATAAAGCTTCCAATCTGCAGTTAATAAAAGGAGATAAAAAATGGAAAATTGTAGTTCCTGACAAAAATATGAATGAACTTCTTTTGGTGTCATGCTAAATTCTACCTGTAATACTATACTGCATTTTGATAATTCCTCTGTGACGTTATCATTATGTAAAGAGGTGATTCAAGATTGTTTCAAAAATCTGGGGTTGTAAATGCTTCAAAATACTGGCAGAGGTAATCTGTTAGAATTCATCCCTAAAGTTAATGTTTGTCTTACTCCCACCAATGTTGAGTGGGCTAAGATTTTGATCCTTTTTTTTTTTTTTTCTTTTCTTTTCCAGAAGAATATATGGGAGGTTTTAAAAGATCCTCATTCTTTCTCATTTTGTGAACAAGAGGGAAAAAGAAAGAACAAAATATCCCCTTTACAAAATACAAGATTCAGGGCATAATACTCATTCCCAGAGTTTGTAGGAACTGTACCAGAATAAGGAGAAAGGTGCATGCAAATGTTGACCTTATCAAGCAAAAGAATTTTACAGCAGCCAACCTATTGTTAATATGAAAAGAGCCATAGAAATGGTAGTGAAAAGTGATATGTCAATGATGCATCCCTATAAAAACACAGGATAAAGGATGGAAGAAAGAAGTGCTGGTGAAGACAATGAAAAGAAAAAGAAAGGTGACATAGAAGCTTGCAAAAATAGTATCACAGAAAAATGACCTAAAATGATCATAGAATCATCTAGGTTGGAAAAGACCTTCACGGTCATCAAGTTCAACCATCAACCTGACCTAACGTGTCCCATCAACAAGCCATGTTCCTTAGTGTCATGTCCACACGTCTCTCAAATACCTCCAGGGACGGGGACTCCACCACTTCTCTGTGCAGATGTTTCCAATACTTGACCACCCATATTTTATCAGTCTGTTTTCTCAGGTGACAAATGACAAGATGTGAGGAGACAGTTTGTAACTGCACCAGGAAAAGTTTAGATTGGACATTAGGAAGAATTTCTTCATGGAGAGGGTGGTCAGGGATTGGAAGTATTGATGATCTTGAAGGTTTTTTTCAACCTAGATGATTCTGTGATTCTGTGACTGCTGTAGTGAGCTGAGGAAGGTGAAGCTTCTAGCATAGACACACAAAATAAGGTATCTAAAGTAGACTGAAAATCCATTTGTTCCTCAGTAAATCTAGCTTGAAAAATCAGACCATCTGGATCACACCCATCTTCATCTCCCTAAGACTTCCAGCAAAGGAGGAAGAAAGACTTCCTTAGATCAGACCCATTGAACAGGAAGTTTCGTATAGGTTTAAACTGCATTTTTCAGAAAACAAACAAACAAACACACAAAAACACCTCTAAGCTTAAAGTTTAAAGTGTTTAAATTTTTGTTTAAAGAAAATATTTCAGTGGCAATCAACATTCTGAAAACATGCAATTATGCAGGAAATTTTTGTTGATTGAGTCTTTGCAATCACTATTATCTCACAGTCCATTCTATACAACATTCTAATTTATTTTTTGTCCAGGCTTTATATTTCTATTAATATGGCAATTGTGTGTGTGGTGCTGAAAAGGTAAGGGATGAGAAATGCTAGTGGAAATTGTCAAAATGAATAATGAGAAGGAAAAAAAATAGAAGGGTCACAAAGAAGAATATCTTGATTGGAAGCTCCTGGGTGGCCACGTAGCAGTGAGGAATGACTTTGAAATTAGATGCTTTTGTCTCTTTCTGTTGGCCCATGAGATATGCAAAGGTGAAGCTGAGGGTGAGGGCAGGAGAGGTGAGGAGAGAAAAAGCAAGATGAAGAAGAGTAGCTCCTAGGTACGAGAACTGAGGAGAGGAGAGGCATACCTCTTGTACTTCTAGAGAAGAGAAGCTTTGCAAGGTCCTGACTTCAAGAAAATCTTAAAAAATAACACCAGCAACACCTGACTGTGTCTTCTTTCTTTCTTTTATCTTTTCCAGCCTGGGGAGGAAAATGGGTTTATTAATTCAATTCAAGATTTTCTCCTCAAGATATTTTTTATTTCCAGAGTACACTGAAAAAAACCTTTGTTTTGAAAGAACTGAGGTTTGTAATGCATTTTATCTCTGAAAAGGATTTGCATGGGGAAAGACCAGTTTCCTGATGAACACTGTCATGGTTCCCGTGTAACATATGTGTACTAAGAAGTGTGGTAAGAAAAAGGGAGAAAATAAATTTCTGTCTTGGAGCTTCTGAAGTTCCCAGTACTCAAGATTTCAAAATTTAGCTTAAATTCATATTGGAACAAAGTTACAAAATACTGAAGCTTTTTTTTTTTTTTTTCTGTTACGGATTTTTTTTTGGGGGGGGGGATTACTTGATTTAGTGGGAATAAAACTCTAAGCTATTTTGTTTTGATTTTCTTTAGATATAAAATCACACAGAAAATATGTCATTGTGTAGTTTCAACAAAAAGCGAAATACTATTCTGAAAATGTTAAATTAGAATGTTTCTGGACTAACAGAGCTTCTCATGGTAATTTTTTCCTAATGTTAAATTTGAGAAACCCACTCTCCCAGAAATTTTGATTTTGATGAAAAAGTTTCTGCTAGAATTTAGCTAGCATCTAGCTCCATAGACCACCGTGAAATAGATAGTGCAGCTCACCTCTTCCAGCTCATAAATGAGACATAAATGGTTTAAATATATAATTCAGGCTAGCAAATGTTCAGCCACTGCCAATTTTAAAAAGGTATTTTTCCTCTTGCAATAATGTAAGTGCTTCTGATCAAAACTGCCAGATGTCTCCCAGAGAGTGAAGCGATTAGTTTATGCTATCAGTTATTACAATGCGGATGAATATAATGATAAGGCAAACTCATTTCATAGCAGGATTAATAATGAAATTGTTTAATTAAGAGTAGGATCTGAATCAAAACCTGGGCTCCAAATGCCCCTTAACTTGTGAAAGGAACTTCACAAGCCAAAACATAAAACTAATACTCATCACTAATTTTACTGCACGAAACCAAAATTATCAGTGGTACTTCACTTTATTTTTAAGCAGTTCATTAGTCTGATTTATTCTGGTGGTTGCATAGGAGATACCATTGCTACGCAAAAGGTTACTAGGAATTATGTGTTATTCTGCAGCTTTGTCAAGCGTGGCTATTTATGTTAGAGATTGGCTGGAAAGTGGGTCTTGTTTAATTTAGACTCAACTAAAACTGTCCTAATATGTAAGGATCTTGTTTAACCTAAAATAAATAGGTTAAAACCAAAACAAAACACATTTCGTTTCCATTTTATTTTAGGGAAATGGGGTCATTTATGGAGATGTGGACTATTCCAGGTAAAATAATGATCCACTGGGTACTTTGCATAAAAGAATGAAGGAAAGAACTTAAGGTTTAATTTTAGAAATGTATCATACCATATCAGCTAGTCAGAATGTCTTATAGCTTTCACTCAAGGAAGCTGATGGAAAAGTTTGGTAATAATTTGTCAGATGTTTGATCCAATTATATGAAATCAACATCACTGATGAGTGGATCTGGTGAGGCCCATACCTAAATCAGAGACCAGAGCTACGGAATGCATTTTTGTGAACATGATGTAGATCTTTGTATTGTCACAGATCTTTAAAGTCTTGGCCTGATTTCTCTTTCTCTCAAAACACTATGATTAATGTTAGAAATGAGTAACACATTGCAATTATAGTATCTTCCATCTGACATTGTAAAAGCTTTTCAGTATTATGGTCACTTATTATTATTATTAATTATTATTATTTATTATTATTGTTATTATATTGTTACAGAGAGGGAAACTGAGGCCTAAACAAGGCTAACAAGAAGCCTGGAAGGAAGTTGCTGTGTTAAATGTAGACAGTTTGCATTTCAACAGGCAAGTGAGAAAGTGTTTACTGGGGCCAGGCAGCAGCTGCAGTCTGTAACCATAACCCATCCTTGTGTTACACCTATGGGGCAAGAATAAGAGAGAAGGCAGCAGGAAAATACATGATTATGGAGAAAAAGAAAAGAGAAAGAGAGATCAGCAGCAATTATGAGTGTTCAGAAATGAAAGGAGAGAGGATTCATTTGATACAAAACTTATGGGCAGAGTCTTGTCTTGCACAGTGATAAGTGTTTTCAGATTCTAAATGGGGTTAGGCAAAATTCACTGAAATTGTCTTTCTCACAGAGGAGATGCTGTCTGTTTCTTTAACTGGAAAGCTCTTCAAGACTTGAAGGAGGATGTGCAGCCTCTAGGGTGGGTTTCAACCTCCCTAAATTTACTTATGTTTAGTTATAAACACCTAATCCCTACTCACTCCCAGGGAGCCACTCAGCCTGTCTATTTTCCAGGACAATCCCACTATATTATTAAGCTGTAACAGAGCTTCCCTTTGCAGCTCTCTGTGGAGCCTCCATGTCCCTGACATTACTGGCATGGTGGCTCAGCTTCAGCTGGAGGACTAAAGCATGCTTTCTTCCCTTGTTCAAATTGCAGTGCTTGTGAGGAATGCTTTAGATGTGGTTGATGCTTGAATACAGTCTTGGGCTCCTGTCTGCTGGTAGGACGGTCACATGGAAGTGGGCAGGATCTTTAATTCTCTTACAGATGGATTTAGTTGTAGGCCTTGCAATGGGACATGGTCAGAATAGTGGTGTCTCTTTGCTTTTACTTAGACGGCTTCGATAGATGAAAGAAAGGAATGTTTTCACAGCCTACTTTGGGTATGAGAGCCTAGGAAACATTTAGATGAAGTAGGAAGTACTTCAGGTAATGTAAGCAGGCCTAGAAAGTGACCTATTGACTGGACTAGCTATGTGCAGCTTATGAGTGTTGTAGCTGTTTACATGCCAGCTTTAATCAGGCTCATGAGGCTTCATCTATTTTAACATTTCTTGTGCACACCAGAGCCTCATCTGAACTGGGAACCAAAATACCATCCTCCCTCCTCCTCCTCTTTTCTAAACACTAGCCCAATATTTCTTAATGAGGATATCTTTTTTTCCATTCCCTTTTCCTCCTGTTCTCATGTATATTTACAAAACAAACAAACAAACAAAAAACAAACCTATCCCTTAAATCATTTAACAAAACATAATATATTTTTATCCTTCAGTTCTGATCTGCTCAAGCTGGCAGGTACTATTATTATGATGATCCACTGTGCATTGACATAAGTTGATCTGTTTTCCTTTTTGGAAAGAAAATGCTAATGACTGGAGCATTTTTCCTTTTTTTTTTTTTGTTCTACTCTTGAAAGAACAGCTTATTTAAAGAAGCATAACAGCTCTTTCTCTGAGCATTTAATGAGAGGCAGCCAGCTGAATCACTTCCATCAGCCTGAAGCTCTGATTCCTGAACTTTGCATACAAGCCCTTCATTGCATTTTTGCTTCAATTTGAGGGCAGTGTCATCGCAGATGAAGACACTGAATGAGGAACAGTGATGCAAGCATACAAAGGGTAGATACAATTAAATGGCTTCTGGAGACTGACTGGTCAAAGACTCATACAAATGTTCTGCGCTAGAAAATATTTTTGACAGAGAAATTAAACATGAAAACACCTTCACTCTGTCTTCATTATAGCCTAGTTGCAACTTTTTTTTTTTTGAGACTCTTCTATTCCGCTACCAGCTGTTATAGATGAAACCTCATTAGGATCCTCATTAAACTCTCTGGTTGTTTTTGCCTTCCTCTGCTGCAGTTGGTACTGACCTCTATTGGAGGCAGGATATGAGACTGGATGAATCAACAGTTTGACTGTGGTATTGTGGTGGTGCCTATAAGGTAGTCACCTCCATGATTATCCCCTTATGGCTAAAGAGATGTTCATTCCCATATTAATAAAAGGTAATATGTCTGAGAAGCCTGATTATTCTAAGTAGCCTGTTTATTATTGAAGTGTTTTGGTAATAATGTCCCTTCTGAGCTCTACTTTTGCAGGCTTAATTCTATGACTAGATATAACTATGTATGGGCAGATTCAACTTTCAGGACTTGAATGCACTATGCTGGGTCACATCCTTGATAAAGGTGGAATTACTTATATGAACTAAAACAGGAGGAGGCTATCACAGTTTATCACTTCAATATAGGCCTTATGTGTTACGTAGCCTTGTGCCAGCTCTTTGCCTTTGGCTAAATTGCACTTCAAGCCCTGAGTCAAATATGCACATTGAAAGCTACCTTGAGAGTCAGGGTTGGAGAATGTTCTACTTGACTGGGGATAAAATAAAACTTAAATAACATCTTTTGATTTGGTTAAAAATGAGCTTGTTAAGCAGCACTGGCTGCTTTATCATAAGAAATGACAGTATTTGCTGTAAGTGGTGCCTAAAATAGACATGAAACTACTTGATCTAAGTGGAACCATTTCATAATATGTTCATTTTAAACATGGGCAGCAAATTCTATCAGTATGGCAAGAGAATTTTATCAAGAGAACTTTGTGATGCTTAGATGATGATTTTTGCCATTTATTACTACAGCTGTGGCAAAGATAGTGGTAAACTTTTACAGTTTATTTCTCCCAGTAGAATAGACACATATGGTCACAATTACATATATGGTTATCACCATACCATAAGAACCTTGTTTTAGTTTCTTAAAATATTAATAATTTAGGCTGAAACATACTAGGTTGGTTATCTGCCTATAGCTAAAGTGTTTGGAAAGTTTCAATGCATCTTTTTACAAGAATGGAGGTAGAAAAACTGTTCCCAGGTTGGAACTGTTCTCCAAGAAAATTAGTGTTTGGATCAAGCACTTGGAATTTGGCAGCGGGTTTATCTAGTGTTAAGGATGGGGCTTTTAACACTTCCATTAGTTAGTTCGAATTTTATCAAATCACAGTTGCTGAAGATATTTCTAGAATGAACTGTTTGGGTCAGATGACTCAACATTTTTTTTTCCTCTCATGGTAAATTTTAAAATAGAAATTAAAATTACGGCAAAAAAATGTTTTTAATGCCATGGAATCTTGTGCAATCTTTATGACTTCTCTACAGCTTTCTTCCTGCCTTCTCTGTTTTTATTTTTATAGTTGCCTGAATATTTACCTGAGTTATGTTGCCCTACTAGCATTAGCAAGATTTGATTGTGTGCTTAAAAGTTGATTCAGATTTTGTATCTGTCCCATCTTCAGTAATCAATACCCACTTGTTTTTAAATACTGTTGTTAATGTTTATGAAAATATTTATTGACAAATGGTACTCCTCCGTGTAAGTCTAAGGACTTCCAGAATGCTTCAGCCTGTGTGTCTTGAATAATGTTTTTATTTTAGTATATTAGAAAGCTCTACAGCACATTATCATTCATTAATGGAAATTGCATCTAGGTGCATTATATTAAGTAAATATTGTGTTTATTGTATTTATTTGAGTCATATATCAAAATTCTGGAACCTGTAAAGTTACAATGCACACATGCTACTTGATCTCCACCTACTATATTTTACCACCAGCAGTTATTGCTATGAATACTGCACCAAATATACAAAAGAGCTGCATGAACTCTATCATATAGGAAAATTATATATTATGTTTATATTTTAGAAGTGTATCTGATTTTAAGCAGCACTTAAGACTGACTCTAAGCATTTTTTAGTAGGAAGAGTGTGCTGTAAAGCTTTAATAGGATGTGAAATGCTTCATTAAGCATTATCTAACATGTCTAAAACAAAATGCAGACTAAAGACGTGGTACTTTGGATGTTATTATAATTTCCCCTAGCATCATATGTATAATTACAATCCCAAGTGATTAATTTCCACACTTAAATGTAAGCAGAAAATGAAGTTTGATTTCAGAATATAAATATACTGCAGTGGTGGAGAATAATTAAGGTCTTGATGTTCTCATGTACTTTCTTGCAGATGGTTGGAGTCCTGTTAACTGAACTGTAGGGTCCACATGGGAGAATAGTTCTGTCCAGGCAGACTGTAGTGCTCATGTCTCAAGCTTTCAAATGCACTGGTGTTCAGACCTTTGGGACTGCCTGTGTCACTATTTTATAATTCTTTGAGGGTAAGGAACAGAATTTAAAAAAAGACTGGATTTGGAGATGTGGTGGTTTTCAGGCTCAGGACTGGCCAACTATCCCTGATTAAACTGGTGCTTTTCAGAACTATTTTCCAACCTTTGTGCCATTTTACTTTCTCATTGTTGGAGAAAAATGTGTGAATGGCAATACAGTCTAATAAGCGATAAAAGGAGTACATATAATGTTATTCAGATCCTCAAAAACAAAACTGGAAGTTTTTTTTTTTTTAATTGATGCTTTGTCTCAGTGCGAAGAGATACTTGAAACAGGGTCTAATCACATTCCTTGCATGGATATGATCTTAACTGTTTCTGTTCAGATTTTTTAAAATAATTGCAAACCTCTACTGACAGTATCCATTTAGAACATTTCTCAGATCTTTCCTGTACTGATAATTATTTGGCAGGGACCAGTACTTGCTACTGCAAGACTGCTGTATACTAGGGTGAGACTACTATCAATGAAAAGAGAAATGTGTCAGGTTATCAGAAATCCAGAGGAAAATAGCTGTGAGACCAACCATTTAACACTGCTCTATGAATGCCAAAGAATACATAAAATATTAAAAATATGCTTCAATCCTTACAGACATAGCCTTTCAAACCTCAACGTTTTTTCTAATCGTCTTGGTGTGAGAAAGCTACCGATACTCTTATTTCTTGACTTGTTCCAGGAAGAGAAAGTCTGAGCCTCTTGCTGTGTAAGGAGAAAAGCAAGGCAGAGTACACATACCCACACTTCAGGTCACGTAGCAATCCAGGTGGCCATACTGTGACCCGTGTTGTTTATGCACGTATCTCTACTCCTTTCTATTTTTCCCCTAAAGTATTGTTCCTTTCAGGGAAAGAATTACATACTACTTTTTTCTATTTAATCATCAACTTGATGATCAGCTTGAAACCTTTGGAAGCTGCTTAGAGAGCCAAAATTTATATCAAGCTTTGACTGAAAAGTGCTGTGGGGAGAGTTAATTGGACGTGCAAAATCTACAGATCCAAAGGTAGAGGCAGAGATAAAACTGGATGGAATCTGACTTTTAGATCAATAAAACTCACACATACTTTGTTGTTGTTATTATTAAAAGTCCATGTAATGGCCAGTTGTACAAATTGTCAACTGTCAATTGTAGGAAACTGGAGAGCAGCTAAAACTGAGCCATACAAGGAAGTTAATGAGAGTAAATTAACTCAACATATGATGAAGATAATGAAAAGTTTTGAGATACACGGTCTTAGTTCCCAGAATGATGACTAAAATTCCTACGTAATAAATGTTTAACCTGACTTACTACTGCATGTGTGAATATTTTAGTGTGGTTAAACTTCCAAATAATAAATGCAATTACTTTTCATAAAACAAACTTTTTTTTTTTTAAAAAAGAATTTTTAAAGAAGTAGCTTCCTCAGAGAACTGAGTCCAATCTCTATTAGCCAAAATATGGTCTTGAATCTAGGTTCCTCACATTGGCATGAGTGTCTGCCTGTAACGTGCAATGGAGGTTCACTATTAGGATCTGTGCATGGCAGCAAGGTCATTTGTGAACCTCATTCACTGGAAACAGGGAAATGTCAGAGAAACCATTTAAACATGTATCATTTCTCTCTTCACACCTAGTCTCTACTTTTCAACTGCAGTCCCTTCTCTTGTACTCACATTCTTCTTTCAGCACAAGCAGAAAAAAAGATGGGCTCACAGGTCATGGGGAATTTATGCTGCTTCAAATGTGTGTTACTGGCCACAAGATCCTTCTCTTCATATTGTTCAGTGAATGGGACTAGATAAAGCATTACACTTCCCTGACATAATTGCAGGTTTTTTGTTTTCTTTTTTAATGCCTTCATTCCTGATGAATTACTTGTATTTTGAAGATATGTTTCTTAAATATATCTCAGATTATTCCCTGCGTTTCCTTTGCTGGAGTTTGATTCTTTTGGGCTACTTTTAATTTATTTTATATTCAGTAAGGGTCTGATTTTATTTAACATGCAAGTGCTACTTAGCCCTTAAAAGTCTTAATGACATTGCTACCACATGTACTGCATTATAAATTTATTATAATACTCCTCCCAGCTTTCATTGTATTCATCATGTCTACTTTATTTCTAGTCACTATATCCACATTACCCTTTTCCTGTGGCCTGAGTGGCTTTTGAGCATATTCTGTAAGGAAGCAATCCTGTATTACTCTTATAATCATGCTTGCTTGATAGTTTTTCCCACTAACATTTTCCTAGGAAATGTCTAGGTAATTGAACTCCTACACGGGATCATTACACTGGATTCGATACAGACTTCCTTCATCTGTAAAAACATTTCCTGATATGCTTTCTCATCCTCTCTTGAAAGTCTCTGGCAAGGTCCAAGGACTAACTTTTTCCATATATCATTCTTCAGTTTACTTCAAATAGTCCCTGTTGTGTCAGCCAAGATCCTAGTGTCATTTATTTCTGTTTATTCAGTATTCTCCCTGTACGCAAATTACTCCCTCCCTCATTACTTTTGTTTTACCTCACCCATCCGCAAACTTTATACCTTGGTAATTTTATCTCCCAGTTGATAGCTTGATTTAACCAAGTCTCTGTCATTCCAATGTAATCATAATTTTCCCTCAACATATGTTTCTAATACAGCAATTTTGTTACATATGTTTCTAGCATTTGTAAAACACATTTATCCTGTTCTTTGTCCTTTATGTTCACTTTTTTTTTTGAATGTGTAGAAAGAAAGGGTTTCCACATTGACTTAATTTACAGATTTAGTGCCCCTTTCTCTAACCATTAAAGTCCTTATCTTTTTTGTCTGTATGAACTCTGGCTGCTGAGCAATAAAAGAAAATTAAGACTCTTTAAATTACTTTTCTCATCTCAGTCTGAAAGTGTTTCTGCAAAGTCAATCTCTTTTGATTTTGAAGGGTTGTTAACCCTTCTCTTTAGGTAAGAGACCTCAAACTTCTCTTCACAGAGGATTTTAAACCAGTATACCAGTGGTTAGCCTATAAGATCAATCCTTTGCCTCCTTTATTCAGATTGCCCTTTGAAAGTTACTTAAATGGTAGACCCAAATGATTAGTTCTTTCTTTGTCAAGCAGACACTCATGCTGTCAGTCCTCTCTGGGTACCAATACCTTCAGAGTGGACTGAAATTCCTGGAAGCTTTCTAACACCCTTTCAGTATTTTGAACTTTTGTCTGGCTGAGAATTGGAATATTGAATTATGTGTCTGGGTTGCTTATACCAGGTGTTGTTGCCCCCCCCCTTTTTTTTCCATTGTTCTCCTTTTCTTATAGAGATAGGGTGATACAGAAGAGTTTGGATGCTTAACAATCAAAGATAAATCTAATTTTGGAAATGGAAAAAAAAATCACTTATCTATCTGTAAATGGCAGAGAGCTGCTCTGTAGCTATCCTGCAGCTGCCCATGGAAAGTACAAATCTGGGCTCAGAGGACTGAAATAATTACACCCTGTTCTGGTTTGAACCAGTCTAATCTTCACTCCAGCTGCTTCTGCCTAAACACAGGGCAGCACCTTAACTATTCAAATGGCCGATTAAATTATAGATTTACCACTTTTCCTAATCTGTGAAAAGCACAGTTCAAAAATATGCGTTTCTTAGTTGAATAAAGCCTGAAGAAAAAGTGACTCAGGTTTACAGCTTCACTCTTCCTTTCCTCCTTTCTCACTTTCACTGTCCTATTGTCAGCTGTTCCTCTCCAGTTGCCTTATTTTACAGCTATTGCTTCCCACTTCTTTTGATATATTTACCTATAAGCCATGTCTACATCTGCACACCAACCTTCTCTTGTCTAGCTAACCTGAGACGTATTTCACTGCAGTTCTGTGAGCTGCATTAGCTGTTATGATTCTGCCAGCTGATGAAGATTGACCTGGTGTAGAGGGGATGAAAAACTGGAACGTCTTTTCATTCTTCCTGTCAGTAAAACACCTGCTTCTAAGCCTTCCATTAAGAAAAATAATAATAAAAAAAATCAACCATATTATATTACAGTAAAACTACACAGTGCAGGGAGATTGATTTAGGCAATATGTGTTTATCCAGATTGGAATATACTTCGAAGTCTGAGGGTGAGGGCCTCATACTTCAAAGAGCTCTAAGGATTTATGGAACAGATTGTAAGCCTGAGAGTGCCATGTGAACCCATCACTGTGGATACAGATCTTGGAATCTAGATGTTCGTGTTTGACACATGAATGAACACGTGAAACATAAATAACACTGATCCCTGTTTGTAGGAGATGAGCCTTTGATGAGTGGAAGTGGTTATATTTTGCTGTATCATGTAATAGAGAGCATGGGAAGGAGTGCATCACTAGTTAGTTCAGGAGTGACTGATAGATAGGGTGGGCCTTGCTAGCTCCTGCATAATCTATTTGCTACTTGGAGAACTCCCTTCTGCAGTGAGATATATCTTCCTCAGAACTAAATGGAATCTAATTATTTGTGGGCTGAAATAAGAACAAATCGAGATATGGAAAAAACTATCAGCAGAACAATGAAGAAAAAGTCCAACAAGAGAGGAAAAAGTGTATCACAGCATAAGGGAGGAAAAAGGTAAGTCAGAATGCAAGTGAATGCATGTAGGAGAATGAACTAAACAAAATTACACAAAACTATTGTAGAAATAAATTAAGAATGTAGACGTAAAAGATAAGTAATAGAGAGTGAAAATATGATTACACCAAGAAAACTGTTTAAAAACATGCATTTACCTAACTTATTACTTTAACTTGCAAAATAACATGGCATCAGTGCCAAAGGTTACTTTACTACTGTTAGCTTGTGCAGCACTAAAAGCATAATCATGTCAATTGCTTATTTGCATGATTTTTCATATTTCTAAGAGTTGATATGGAAATGATCTGTTATGTATCAGTACAATTTCTGAACACTTGAAAAGAGATAGTGTGGCTTACCCTTCAGAAAAGAATCTCCAGGATAATAGTCTGATGGGTTTTACTTTCTATCATCAAAGGAGAGAAGTGGGGGTAAGATGATATTTAGAGGGTGTGTTTATTTCTAATATATTAGATGAATAATGATTGTATACGATTGTATACGTGAAATGTTATATGCATACTTTTAAACTTGATACGAGATGATTATAAGGAACCACATGATCTCGTCTCACTCGAAAGCTAAGTGGTCTTGGACATTACGATCACACATTTGGTCAAAATCTCCTGTCACCCCACTGAGCTAAATGGTAACAGAGGGAGCTTAGCACCTTCCATAAGAGTTGTGGGTATTTAACAGGATCAAGCCAAGAATGTGCAAGAGGTGAATTGAGAATGAGGTGTCGCCATGAACCAGGAAATATCCATGGCTGTCTTTCTCTTTCTATACACAGCTTTTCAGAATAAACTCAATGAATCAGGATGGCAATATGAGGTAAAAATTGACCTAAGGTATGATTATGTGGTTACATATTACTGTCAGTTAGCACTGCACGTTTTCCTGTGGGGAGAAGTTAGCTGGTAATGTCCTGGTTTAATGATAACTCTCACACTCACTTTGGAATATTCAAATATTCTGCAAACACCAGTATAGACATTTAGAACAAATACAGCTTTTCTTCAAAGTTTAGTTAATATTCCATATAGGCTGCTTGCCATGATGACTAATGTACTGCAACCTTGCTGTTATGCATTAAACATCATGAAAATGTACATCTGCACTGGATTTTTTTCTTTCCTTTGTTTCTAAAATGCTGAGTTCTGCTAAAAAAATTGGATAGAAATCAAATATAAGAAGCTTAGCCAACTTTAGTAAAATGATACCAGAGTTATATTATCGCTTAATGAAACAAGTATAGAAGGCTGATTGATTTATGGAGCAATTTTTTGCACCATTACCTAACTTGATTGTGTACAAATAGTTTTCTATATTCACAACCATCTTGTTCCTGAATTTCTTTTAGAATGTGAATTTCAAAAGCCAATGTCTTTGTATAAAGGACTGAAAGATCTGAAGTTTTCAGCTGAACAGCCTTCATGACATATGAAGATGTTTATTGAACTTTATACATTTTAACACTTTTCTGTAAGGATGACAGACAAATAGATTCCTTTTTCCTGCTATGATTAGTATCTCTTTGGAACAGAGGGAAACTTCTATATCTAGTCTAAGTTGTACATTGTTGTACAGTTGTGATATGGTATCTTTTCTTTCCCTAGGAATTGTTGTGTCTTTTCAATAGACTGTGTGTTGTTCTACCCATACATTTACCTTGTCTCCATCCACAAAGACTTTAAACTGTAACTTCAAGGGGTTATTGTTTTAAATAGCATTTCACCTGACTCTTGGTTCCTTCTCTTCTGGTTTTAGGCCTAGATCTCATGAAGAAATATTGTCACAAGGGTTCACAGCAAAGCAGTGTTTTTTCCCTCAAGGAGCACAGTGTGACCATCACTTAGTTGAGTATCAGACATTCAGACACTCATGCAGTGCAGGCAAAACATGTATGTCTAGCTCCTAACTTATATCCCTGAATCTGTGTTCATATCCCAACCACTTGCTGATCTACTTTCTTTGCAATTTTCAGAGCAGCCACCTCTGGAATGTTGGGTGAGAGTACGGGAGGAAAGTCATGGTCTTGTTCTTCACTTTGGAGACATTTTCTCAAGATGGCCTGAGAAATGACAAACAATATGACTCGAGCACCTTCCTATTACATTATTCAGGTAACCAGCACACATTTTATTGACATGTGACTTAAGCATTAGAACAGAAGAAAAAATAATCAGAGGTCAAGACCTGGGAATTTAGGCTTTAGTTAACTACATTTCCTTCAACAAAATCTTTGGATGCTCAAAGGCTTTGATTCTGTTCAGAACACACGCTGTTCTCTTGGGGGCATAATAACATAATGGAAAGAAGTTTTTTGAAGGGAAAAAAATCCCATGTGCTGCTATGCATGACTGAATATAAAATGTCTGTTCTCAAGAAGTTATATTCAAGCCATTGAATTACAACACATCCCGTGATTTTGGTGAAGGTTTTCTAATGCAGGCAGATGTTTGAAATAATGGATTTTCATGTATTTTTCCATTTTCAGTATTCTAAGGAATCTAATTTGGAAAAGGAACCCCCTGCACTGGCTGATTTCCTCTCCATGGGGGTCTAAGTGTAATTGATACTGTACTCTAGTACAACAACAATCAGGCTGTTCTCAGCCTCAGATCTTGTACATCTAAGTGAGAGAAGGAAATATTTAAATGAGGGGGATGGAGACTGTGATCATATAAATATTTAAATATAATAGGCCCAAATAATTTCTAGTGTAATTACATGGTTATTACATTGGTTACATCTATAATTCAAAAATTAATTTGATAAGTACTAGTCTTAGTTGAGCTAAAGCAGAAATTATCTGGTGTTAGAAAATGTTGAAGTAAACACAATCTGATTTGCATATTAGAGAGCAGTTCAGTAGATGTTTCTGCTCTGATACCTTAGACTAGTTTAGACACAGAAGAAAGAGTATGATAAACACAGCATGGCTGGGACACTGGGTGCAAATGAGAGAATAAAACAGCACATCTATCTATTCAAACATGTCACCCTCACAGTGTATTTCGTGCTTGCAAGTTCCTCTTGGCATAAGTGACTCCATGGGAAAACCTGGTCTTACTGCTTCCGGATGCTCAGGGATCATCCGCCCAGTCTTTGAAATGTATGAAACCAACACAGAGCACAGAAGTACAGCATTTGTGTTATTTGCTGTTAAAAATTAAGCGTTGAAAGCAACAACTTTGACGCAACCATCACCAGCAGTTTGATAAGTGGTTCACAGAAAGCAGTCTGAAACCATCTCCTCTTCACAGAAAGAAGCAGTAACACTTGGGCATTTTATTCAACAAGGACAGAGATACCTGACTCTGTGTACCACAAAATCTAGTCGTTAGGGCCTCCTTCAACACTAGCTTAATGACCTTATTGGCACCTTTTAAAGAAAAGAAAAATCTGCTGATACTTTTTCCACCTAGTGAAACCAAACCAAACTAAACCAAAACAAAACAACAAGACAAGATCTGTAGAGGTAGAAGTCCCTCAGAGAACATATCTGGCAACAGAGAACCAGGAAGATTTCCTTGGAGCACTCTGTTTGGAAGAGTATTCAGGGACAAGAGTTTGTGATGAATGACTATCAGCAACCACAATTGCCAGCTGAAAATGATCCAGCTATTTCCAAAGTATCTTCTTATTCACTTGAGGGCAGGCCTCTCTGTTCCTCTGAAAAGGGTCCTCGATGCAGCTGTTTTGCCAAACATTTTATTCTGTTGGACCAGAATCCTTGCTAATGTAGACCTAGTCAAAGGCACCAAGTCATGTTTCAGTCTGGTTCTGGAGTCTCAGAACAGTATTTACTAGACCTGCACAATATTAAGCTGATATTTTTAGTCGAATCTTTGAGGTTGAAGTATTAATTGTGAAGAATTATTAACATAGTGACTTCTCAGAAAGTATTTTGCACACTTCAGTGAGACAAGGAAAGGTAGAGCCCTAAGTCAGAATGGTATTTATGTTCAAGGAACCAGGGCAGCAGCTGGAAAACTGCAAAAGTTTGAAAAGTAGCACAGAAACCTTGGTAAACTGGTATGTTTTTCAAGTGCTCGCACATCACCCGAGCTAATATCATTCTCTTTATAAAATAGGTAGTACATATTGTATCTTTAAGGACAAGGAGAGTAGACACATAAGGGACTACAAACTGGGTCAGGCAGCTTTAGGAAATCTATGTAATCAGCATTACCAAAATCAGTCTTGGAAGAAATAAAGATCTTGCAATAGGTTCTCTGCATTGGTAGTATCAGTTTCTAAATAATGTTGTGCCTCCTGGGATTTAATGAACGGATGCACTGTATATTGTCTTAGAAACCAAGCAGAGGTGGAACTGACTGATCTTAATAAAATAAGCATTGAATAAATGTAAGGAAGAGCTTGTCAGTAGGACTTCTGGGGATATATGATTAAAATATATTATCTTCTGAAATGTAACAGCTCAAAGTTGTCATAAGTGAGGGTGAGAAGACAATGTCAAAAGATCCAAGTGAAAAACAGTTACTTAAGCTTTTCAGTGTGTGTTGAAACAAGCATAGAATTTTGAAGGACAATAAAGGTCTCTGAGCCAGACCTCAGATACCAGTAAAACACGCTTATAGTGCCTAATAAATTTACAGAAATACCAGTAAATGGCATGAAAATTGTAAGAATCTACATGTTTTAATTTTACCTCATTCACATATGAATTTTAATTCCCATTTGGTCTCCCACAATATATTACATTGCTGTCTGCAGAAGAAGGGTAGGTTGGTCATCAGACAGCAGATACTAAATAAAGGCTTGGTTATGTCAAGCATGAAATACATTATTGGCATTCAATTGTTTGCAGTGTTGATTTTTCCAAAATTCATCTTTCTGCTGAGGAATCAGCAATTACATTTCAAGCCATTTGAGGTGAAATGGGGCCTCACATGGCATGATTCTTCCATGGTAAGTTAAAATGATTCATTGATGTTCATGTCCACATTCTATTACTTTCTTCTTACAGTGCTTTCTGAGAGTGAAATCTTTATCTCCTCTGTCCTTGCATTTTCTCTTGAATCTACCAAATATAATGATAATGTAGGCAGTAAATTTTTATTTTTCTTTCAAATGTATGTTGCTTCAAATGCATTCTTTAAGATACACAATAACCTCTATTTTGACCATATAAAAACTGTTAAAAAGCCCCAAACTAAAATCTTACCTAATAACACATAACACTTGCAGCAACACTTCTTTTCTTTGCCTTTGAATAACAATTAATGTAAACACTAGAACAAAATTCTTTGGGCCATATCAATAGTCCTTAATCAGTAGCATTATAGAGCTATGTATGAGATCAGTTTTAATGTTCTACCATTCCTGTTTTTTTACTTTCTCTCTCCTAACCACTTTACCAGGCTGCAGTTGCCTGGGGCTACTAAGTATTTGTTGATTAATATAACCCCTTTGTTTTTAAGTCAGTCACATTTTGACCTGTTTGGAGAATCAGGCCTCTGACTTCACTTACTGAATGTTTTAAAATGTGCATAGCTCTGAAGCCACTCCCTGTGAATGCTACAGCCTGGACAGAGGAACATGCAAGGTCTCAGGTCAGTGCTGTACAGCACTGACAATTTTTAAGCTTGAATGTTGGACTGTTTGTGTAGACATTGCTTCAAATGTTCCTTGTCAGCACAATGATATCCCTTTCATGTTGACCCTTAGTCTATTAAATAGCCCTCCACCTTCTCATTTCCTCCAAGAGTCCTTTGTATACTTAATGACTGGATAAGTTTTGTTTTTTTTTTTCCCTGTGGTGTTTTTTTTTTTCCTCCCTATTTTCTGATCCACATAAGAAAGATGAAAACTGTTTCCTTTTTTTTTGGTCACCGTTACAATGATCATATAATATCCTCAGATGTCTGTTCTATTATTTCTTGGTAAAAAAAATGGTTTGGATTTTGTTAGCACAGTGATAACGGTTGAAAAAACACTGAAAGTGATTAATCACTCATCAGACATACTTAGCTACATTTATTTTTCTTAATACTTTTCCCACTGTATTGCAAATTCAGGTGTCAAATGTACATATTTTTTTTTTTCCTACCAGCATTTCTGCCAACTCAGAGGGGATCAGGAAAGGGTTTCTTGCTACATGGCAGATAACTCTATTCCCTAATAATCTGTTCTCTCTGGTTGTTCTTTCACTGCTCTGTTCTGTTTATTCCACTATTATTGCATTACACTTCTTCTCTGTCTAATAATCCTGTGGGACAGACCCTGCTCATATTCTTACATACAGCCTGCAAATTAAAGACGCAAGAAGCAATTTCCACAAACACGTAATGTTCAATATTGTGGTAGCTGGGAATTTAAAAGTATCTGAGGCTTTGTTTGTTCACTTCAATTCACTTAATTAAACTAAAAGGAAGGAAAGAGTAAAGAAAAACAAACTACATGATGCAGCAGGCGTAAAGATAGGAAGTAAAGCAAAACAAAACAAAGCAAAGCCCTGCTCAGAAGTGGCATTGTGCTTCCCAGAAACATTGACTATGCTAAATGCTTCTTTCTGCTCTGGCAGAGGCGGTGAATTTAGTCCCATATAACTGGAGATACTCAAGAGACCTCCTACGGATAATAATAATGACTACTAACAATAATAGTTGCACAGAGGCTTTTTAAGATCAAATATAAAATTTGAACCCACATCTTAGCCCTTCAGGTGTATGACAAGTCATATCTCTGCATAAACACTTTATTTGATGGCACAAAAGTGTTTGCTTAAAATTATATATTCTAATGATACAAACATATTTGCACATGCTTGGCTTAAAATGTTTTCAGGTTCAATGACCCAGCTTACACCATGCAATGAACCAGTGACGGTAAACACCTGGTATTTAACAGTGATGTTAGGGTCAAAACTCCCACTGACTTCAGTAGATGTGATAGGGCTGCTCTTCCCAAGCTCCAGATAACGCAGACCACACTGCCTTATCCTGAACTACTCCTGTCGATCAAGGAACATTTTATGCTACCAATTCCAAAGGGAACAGAAAAAACATATGTCTTGTTACTGAGTCTAGAACTGCATCAGAGTTCTTGTCAGGGAGAATATAGGGAAAATATCAGGTCTTTTACACAGACTTTGCTCAGGAGTTTGTGGGAGAACTTTGCTTGGACCAAATCCCGTGCTGCATTTGTAAGGGTTCTGTGGTTTAAAATGCCTTTGACTTTCACAGAATCACAGAATCGTCTAGGTTGGAAGAGACCTCCAAGATCACCGAGTCTAACCTCTGACCTAACACTAACAAGTCCTCCACTAAACCATATCACTAAGCTCTACATCTAAACATCTTTTAAAGACCCCCAGGGATGGTGACGCAACCACTTCCCTGGGCAGCCCATTCCAATGCCTAACAACCCTTTCAGTAAAGAAGTTTTTCCTAATATCCAACCTAAACCTCCCCTGGCGCAACTTTAGCCCATTCCCCCTCGTCCTGTCACCAGGCACATGGGAGAACAGACCAACCCCCACCTCGCTACAGCCTCCTTGAAGGTACCTGTAGAGAGCGATAAGGTCGCCCCTGAGCCTCCTCTTCTCCAGGCTGAACAATCCCAGCTCCCTCAGCTGCTCCTCATAAGACTTGTTCTCCAGACCCCTCACCAGCTTCGTTGCCCTTCTCTGGACTCGCTCGAGCACGTCCATGTCCTTCCTGTAGCAAGGGGCCCAAAACTGAACACAGTACTCGAGGTGCGGCCTCACCAGAGCCAAGTACAGGGGGACAATCACTTCCCTAGACCTGCTGGCCACACTGCTTCTTATACAGGCCAGGATGCTGTTGGCCTTCTTGGCCACCTGAGCACACTGCTGGCTCATATTCAGCCGACTATCAACCAATACTTCCAGGTCCTTCTCTGCCAGGCAGCTTTCCAGCCACTCATCTCCCAGCCTGTAGCTCTGCTTGGGGTTGTTGCGCCCCAGGTGCAGGACCCGGCACTTGGCCTTGTTGAACTTCATACAGTTGGCCTCAGCCCATCGCTCCAGCCTATCCAGATCCTCCTGCAGAGCCTTCCTGCCCTCGAGCAGATCGACACACGCACCTAACTTGGTGTCGTCTGCAAACTTACTGAGGGTGCACTCGATCCCCTCATCCAAATCATCGATAAAGATATTAAAGAGAACTGGCCCCAGTACTGAGCCCTGGGGGACTCCACTAGTGACCAGCCTCCAACTGGATTTAACTCCAGTTAAATTTAACTGGATTACAACAGCAGGCATGCTTCTAGCCACACGTGCCTTTTTCCAGAGAGAATGCCAAAGAACGTGGCAAACCGCAGTCTGCTGCACCCTGAGGGGCAAGGGCAGAGCAAACCCCCGGCTGGCACGGCTGGGAACATCCCTGCAGAGAGCTGCAATGTCCCTGACAGCAGTTTTGTTCAGGGGGACCCGGGGCCAGGTGGGACAGCCCCGGGTGTGCCTCCCACTGTGTGCTGCAGCCTCTCTCGCCTCCAGATCAGTCACTGTTCTCTGCAACATGCCATGCCCTTCAGCACACTTTCCCCCTCTTTTTCTTGGGGAAGAAACGTCTGACTTACTCTTACACATTTGGTATTTGTGGGTAGGGAAAGGAGGAGAAAATACAGGGCGCTCTGTGTACAAATACCTTCTCTTCCTTATGGGGAGGCAGCAGGCCATCCAGGCAGTGTTCCATCATCCCCATTACAACTGCCTGCTTTATTCTAACCTGGCTCTCTGCAATAACATGGGCTGAAGTTCCCAACGGCCTGATGAGCTCATGCAGCAACATGGAAGTTGCTCTGCAAACTCCGTGCATTTACTTATGGTCAAATGAAGCCAAATGCCACTTTGTCCTTGTAAGCGACCAACAAAGGTCACTGATGTCTGTCGCTGGGGCTTGGGACCCACTGCATGGGGAACTCCGCTGGCTTCAGCAGAGCCCCCTGCACAACGTCAGGCAGAATTTTGACCCAAAATTGGACTGATTTCAGTCACACTGAGCCTAAAGGTCAGACTGATCTTAACGATGTCCTCCAGAGTTTCCTTTAGGAGTATCTTTTCTGTTAAGGGAAGTGTCCCTGCAAATGACGTATAAAATTGACACCACTTCAGCTGCTTTCATTTTTAGTAGAGTTTTGGGATTTCTTAGCTTTTCCTCAACTTTACTCTTTAACTGAAATAAATCTCATTTCAATGAACTCATTTTGCCTTTGCTGAGCAGCTGCTCTTGCAATTGCTGCTACAGCTACTTGATTCCCCTCCCCAGAATCAGAACCCATGGCTTTGGGCTTTTCAACGTTTATTATTCATTTAGTTCTTCCTTCATGCTTCCATGGTGGGCAGGAACAGATGTGTCCCTCTGCGCAGAGATGGGGTGCAGCCGGGGGGCTCCTCTCTGCTTGCCTGTCCTCTTCCAGCCACACGCACAGGCAGCGACGGGACTGAACTGGGGCATGCTCCTGGCCCCCTCGGCAGGGAGCTCTCAGAGCTCTGCAGGGCAGGCAGCACAGCCCCACCCAGACCCCAGCACGCTCCCACAGCCTTCTGGCACAGCCCCGCAACCCTGCGCACACACCCGGGCAACTTTTCCAGTGCCCGGCCCGGGCCTGGGCTCCACATCACCTGCTGCCGCCCCCCAGTGATGCACTGCCCATGTCACAGCAGGCGGGAGGTGCCCCATGTCACAAAGGGACGGCCTTGGCCCTGGAATGCCGGCCCCAACGGCAGGTGGGCAGTTGGGCAGGCCTGCCATGGCTGCCCGTGCTGACGGGGAGGCTGCTCGGCTGCCTGCTCCTGCGGCTCCAGCCTCCTCTCTGGACACAAACTCAACCAGAGGAATTCAGCTTCTCTCTTCTCTCTCTTCAGGCCCTCACCTCAAATGGCCCTACAGGACACTGACTGAACTAAACCACCGCACACTCCTGGCCTCTCCTTTCCAGCAATGTGCCAGACAATGGTCCTACAAAACAGGTAAGATCGCCCCAACCCACACCGTACCACGGTCTCACAGCAAGCAGGACGGTGGCACAATCGGGCCAGGATGGGAGTGACCGCTCTGTCAGGACGACGGGACACGGAGAGCCTCGGTGAGACGCTAGAGACTCTTGGGTAGAGAGGCCGGGGCTGCCCATGGTCACAGGGGGATGCTGCTCCGTTTGGTGCTTCTTTTCTTTCAGCCAGACACACACAGCCATGGGACCAGACCACAGCACAATCCTGGCCTCGCTGCCCTCGACCACTCAGCTGGAAGGAAGAGCTGCCAACGCTCTACAGGACAGGTAAGATCGCCCCAACCCACACCCACCAGGCTCTAACAGCAAGCAGGAAGGTGACACGATTGGGCCAGGACGGGAGTGACCGCTCCATCAGGATGACTGGACATGGACGGACGTGGTGAGACCTCAAGCCCCTCGGGCAGAGAGGCAGGGGCTGCCTGTGGTCACAGGGGGATGCTGCTCCGTTTGTTCCTTCTCTTATTAAAGCCAGCCACACACAACCTTGGGACCAGACCGCGGCACACTCCTGGCCTCTCTCCCCTTGAGAACTCAGCCGGAAAAGATGCCAACACTCTACAGGACAGATAAGACAGCCCCAACCCACACCCCACCACGGTCTCACAGCATGCCAGAAGATGGCATGGTTGGCCTATGATGGGCATCTCCTCTCTGTCAGGGAGACGTGAGATGGATGGCCTTGGAGTAAGGCTGGGAGAGCCTCGCGCAGGGAGGAAGGAATGGCTTCCATTGCTGACAGGGAGTGGCTGCTCGTTTTCTCGCCTCCTGTATTACAGCTGGACACACTGACAGTGATGGAATGAAGCCATGGCACACTCCTGGCCTCTCTCCCCTTGACAGGGGACAGGACAGATAAGAGCTACAGGACAGATAAGATCACCCCAACCTCTTCCCCACCACGGTCTCAATGCCTGAGAAGCTGGCCCAACACGGCTGACTCTTGGCCGTCAGGGAGACATGGGAAGGACGGCCTTCGAGTGAGGCTGGGAGAGCCTTAGGCTGGGAGGCAGGGGCTGCTCCTGGCCACAGGGGAAGGCTGCTCCCTTTTGGCTTCCTCTCTTACAGCTCGAAACACACACAGCGATGGGACCAGACCATGGCACAATCCTGGCCTCGCTGCCCTCGACCACTCAGCTGGAAGGAAGAGCTGCCAACGCTCTACAGGACAGGTAAGATCGCCCCAACCCACACCCACCAGGCTCTAACAGCAAGCAGGAAGGTGACACGATTGGGCCAGGACGGGAGTGACCGCTTCATCAGGATGACTGGACTGGACACGGACGGACGTGGTGAGACCTCAAGCCCCTCGGGCAGAGAGGCAGGGGCAGCCTGTGGTCACAGGGGGATGCTGCTCCGTTTGTTCCTTCTCTTATTAAAGCCAGACACACACAACCTTGGGACCAGACCGCAGCACACTCCTGGCTTCTCTCCCCTTGAGAACTCAGCCGGAAAAGATGCCAACACTCTACAGGACAGATAAGACAGCCCCAACCCATTCCCCACCACGGTCTCAACTCACTAAGTGGGAACGTGACACAGTTGAGCTATAACAAAAATGTCCTGGACATCAGAAAGATGCAAGATGGACAGCCTTGGTGTGAGGCTGGGAGAGCCTCGCACAGGGAGGAAGGAATGGCTTCCATTGCTGACAGGGAGTGGCTGCTCGTTTTCTCGCCTCCTGTATTGTAGCTGGACACACTGACAGTGATGGAATGAAGCCATGGCACACTCCTGGCCTCTCTCCCGTTGAGAAGTCAGCTAGAAAAGGTGTCAACATTCTCCAGGACACGTAAGATCACCCCAACCGACACCCTACCACGGTGTCATAGCAAGCAGGACAGTGACACGCTCAGGCCAGGATGGGAGTGACCGCTCTGTCAGGACGACGGGACACGGAGAGCCTCGGTGAGACGCTAGAGACTCTTGGGTAGAGAGGCCGGGGCTGCCCATGGTCACAGGGGGATGCTGCTCCGTTTGGTGCTTCTTTTCTTTCAGCCAGACACACACAGCCATGGGACCAGACCACAGCACAATCCTGGCCTCGCTGCCCTCGACCACTCAGCTGGAAGGAAGAGCTGCCAACGCTCTACAGGACAGGTAAGATCGCCCCAACCCACACCCACCAGGCTCTAACAGCAAGCAGGAAGGTGACACGATTGGGCCAGGACGGGAGTGACCGCTCCATCAGGATGACTGGACATGGACGGACGTGGTGAGACCTCAAGCCCCTCGGGCAGAGAGGCAGGGGCTGCCTGTGGTCACAGGGGGATGCTGCTCCTTTTGGTGCTTCTCCTCTTTCAGCCAGATACACTCAGCGATGGGACCAGACACTCCTGGCCTCTCTCCCCTTGAGAACTCGGACGGAAGGAAGAGCTTCCAACGCTCTACAGGACAGACAAGCAATCCCCAACCCACACCCCACCACGGTCTCACAGCATGCCAGAAGATGGCATGGTTGGCCTATGACGGGCATCTCCTCTCTGTCAGGGAGACGTGAGATGGATGGCCTTGGAGTGAGGCTGGGAGAGCCTCACTGAGGGATGCAGGGGCTGACCCTGGCAATGGTCTGGGGCTACTCTTTTTGATCATTTTCCTTTCTCACCCCATCACAGAGCCCCGAGCACACCAACGTCTGCCACTGTCCTTTCCCTCCTCTGCCCAATCCCTCTGCGGCCACTGACCTGAAGGCTGGTGCAGCTTTCTACAACCACAGCCACTGGATGAACAGTTAGCACAAAAGGACCCTGTCTCTACCTGGCCATAGTCCTACAAGCACACCAACTGGCCCCACGGCTTTGGGAAAGAGAGCTTGGCACGCCTCCGTGCCACCCCACCCCACCCCACGTCTTTCTCAAATGTTGCTCAAATAAAGGTTCTGATTCACAACCTCATCAGCTGCTTTTTCCTGCCCTTCTTGGGGAAACCTCGGGGGGCTTTGCCTTTTGCAGAAGGAGTGAGTGCACCAGCCTCCGCTTCTTCAGATGCTGGCATCAAGAGACTTTCAAAGCAGATTAAGTGTCCTAATCTAAGAGCAGATTCTGCAGGCATGGGTCTGGAAACCAGTGCGCTCCCTCTTTCACCAAGGGACCACATGTGTAGAAGGAAGGAACAACATTTAACACAAAAACCTCATCTGCTGTGATGGAACTGCTTGAGGAAATTCCCCTTCCTGACATGCACTCTGCACCCAATGTGCAGCCGCTGGGGGGGCTGCCCCGCTGCTGGAAGTCAAAGAGAACCATGCTTTCTACCTGGGAAATTAAGAGCCTCTTGTAGCTTTGCTGCACATTTCTCGCACGCACCAGCCTTGCCACGGCTGGCCATCACAGCTCACTTTAGGCCAACTTCTTCCTAGTCAGCTTGGCCACCTCCTGCTCACAAACTTTAATGTTCTGCCTCTGCATACACAATGGGAGATTTTACTTTGGATACAGCTGTAGATCCTAGATTGATTTGAAGTTCCAAATTAAACTTCATAACATCCTCCACAAAGATTACAGATAAATAAAAGAGACTATTTCCAAATGACCATGTCATGGAAATGAAAGAATTGAAATAATATTTTTGTGTTTTGATGTGCATTGTTAACAGATAAGAGAAAAAGAGGGATGTTTTCTACAACCTAACTGTGTAATTTGGGAGCTAGTCCATTGGATACCTGAAGGTCTGCTCAGAAGATTCTCCTGTCTATACCTGTCTATATATGTATTTTAGTTTACTTGAGCTTAGGTGCCATTATAATAAGGTTTTCTATGGAAACTCCCAACTCTGATGACATTCATTTTTTCCTAGGGTATTCTATTATAACAAGCACCTTAACATGAGGCAAGTGTCTTGATTCCCAGTCACAAGGGGAATTGGATGTTCTCTGCAAGTGAGTTGGAAATGGAAACCAGATTGATTTTGGTGCACCTGTACGGAAAATGTAAAAAATTGTGTGAATAACTTGCATGTGCACTAATTCCTTACATATAAATGTTAATTAAGGATTTACTGGAAATGAAAAATTTGACTCTGCAATATTTTCTGCTCTCCACAAATGCTGCATTCACTTCCTGATTTATCTTCCTGACTTGCAGGCAAGATAGAGATCTCTCCTCTGCTCGTAACAGCAGGCATCTGAAAATATCACCACAGCCTACTGATTTATAATATCAGAGTGAGTCACAGAGGTTACTGGGCATCTCTCAGACCTTGACAGTGAAAGGGACAGGTTCATGACTTCCACTCTGAAAACTTTCTCCACTCCTTACTGTGTGAGAAAATGGAGCCCTGGTTCAGGAACTGTGTCAGATAGCTGTATTTGAAATACTCTTTAGTAGCTCTTTCATAGAAACTGCCAGGTTCCCAAAATAGCAGTGGCTCTCTATAAGCCTGTTTGTGGAAATGCCTTACTGGCAAAGCAGGGTGGATGGTTCATAAGGGGCATCAGGGCCCAGTACAGGCTCTGTGAAGGCTGACAGTGACAGCAGGAGACTCAGGGACCCCCACCTTCACATGACATGGAAAAGTGCAAATACATCTCCATCCATGTGATACGGAGATAATATCAATAAGGACCTTCTCCTCCATTGTACTGAAGTAATAAAGTTTTCTGAGAGGAACAAGGACTAAAAGTCCAGTAGATTCCAATAGAGTCATAGCCAAATAGCTCTCCTTAGCTGTAAGCTTTCTCATTACTCATCCCTTGATGCTGGCTATGCTCTTGGTGCCCCCCAGGCCAGTAAAGGTAGCCTGTGCTGCTTACAGCCCCCTGGTATTTTCCTACCTTTGGAGGGTGTTGATATCAAAGTCAGTTAGACATGCCATCAAGCTGAGCTTTTGTGAGCCATTTGTATGAACTGGAACCTGGGATATCCTCTGCTCTCCTGCGGTGTACAAGCTCAGCAGAGGAAAAAGGAAATATGGGCACAGGCTGGAAACAGGTAGGTAGTTAGCAGTCTTTGAAGCGATGCAACCTTGAGAGATGGGTAAAACTGGTAGACGCATTACAATGAGAACAAAGAAGACGCAGATAAATGAGAAAACAGTTGGGCTATGGATAAGGCACCTGATGTGGGTAGAGGTCAAAGGCTTAGAACCTGGCTAGAGACTCAGCTATTGAACTGAGCGATATCACCAGTTACATGAGCTAAGTTAAAGCTGGGAAACGTATGATTCAATTCAAGAACCCTGACTGCTTGAGGACATCTTCTCCAGCTTGTCCAGCTCTTCACCCAGAAGAGTGTATTATGTTTTGACTGTGCATGTGTAGCTTAATGCTTGCTTTCCAAGGACTACATATAACTGAATGTTATGCATATGGGTGTGTCTATGTGCATGCTTTACCCATGATTTTTTCCCCCTCTACATTTATTAGCACTTCTGAATAAAATCTTATTGCAGATAAATCAAATTTGCCTAGCTGCTACGTTGGGTAAAACTAAGGTGCTTTGCAACACCTATAGTTTTTCCTACATTCATGTCTCTGGAAGTAGCGTGTGGTCTATATTCAGCACTTTTCATATAAAAAAAAAGATGTGGTGTGTCCATTATGGAATTAAAAATTACCTTTAAACATCCATTGTATAATTAGCTGAAATCTGGGCAAAGATGTTGCCAGATATAATTTGAAAGCTGAAAATCACTCTTGGCAGCAGTTGTCACTTTGAGAACTAGAGGAATTTTGCCACATAATGAAAAGCATATCTCAAGTCTCAAGTTTAGACCAGTTTCATTTTCCACATTTTTGCTGATGTGATCATACCGTGTTGATGTGGTCTGGTCCGCTCAGAAGTTTCTGACAAAACTCAAATTAATATTAAATGTGCAGGCTTCAAGATGTAATTCATCTCCCTTTGATTTATGCATTGTAAGCATGGTTACCAACTTGTCTATGCTAGTATGCCGTATTCCTTCTTAAAAATGGGAGAGAGATGACTCTCAGAGGCAGCTCAGCCCATCCTGTAGTACTAGTCTACAATGAGGGAGATAGATGGCAGTCTGGTAGTGCCAGAGTTGAGACTAACTCAGACTAACTTTGAGTAAGTGCATGTCAGATGAGCTGTATCCCACCTACACCCTGAAGTATCAGTTATTTAAAAAATGTTGTGCTCAGTTATTTAAAGTGTTTAGTTTGAACTTTTTCTTTAGTGTTCATACCTCACCATTCTGGCATGGCCTCTGTTTTTCTAGAAGATTGATTTCAATATAGTTCTTTACTAAAAAAGATGTTTTTTGTATTATTCAATCATGTTTATCACAGGTGATTTCTGAATACTATCCAACTCAGGCGCAACAATATGGGCCAATGAAGTCATTTTTACCTGCTTTTACAGTTAATCTGTTTTTTGTTTTTTTTTTTTTTTTTTTTTTTAGTGCACCTCTGTTAGTGATATGATATTATGTGTTTTGGCATAATCCTCTAACTGAAACACAGTTTGGAAGCTCTTATGCTTTCTTTTTCCAAACTGCTGTATATTTCTGTAGCAGCATTTTGAAAGATAGATATTAAATATATCATAGATAAATATTGCTATTTTACACTTAGGAAAGGTAAATTACAGGCTCAAGCATTAATTCAAATCCCACTATATTAGTCTGAATTTTAATCTGTTTCTGAGATACAGAGACACAAACATAAACCAGCAAATTACTAGCTTTCTTTCATATCCTAGGAGAAAAATAGATTCATCATGAAAAATTGACAGACAAATTTATGGATATCAGAAATGCTAGTATTATAATAAATATACCTTACGATATATTATGCCTCTATAGCAATTCCAGTAATGCCATTACACGAGTTTATGCTACGAGTACTGCAATGCAATCATATTATTAGCAAAAGGAAGTGAAGAGACTGCTGACAAACTGTCTCCATTTTAAGCCTCTGCTTTCAGGTTGTGTGTTTCTGAGATGATATTTAAGTCATTGGTCTCTATGGATTTTATACAAACTATTCAGCTAGTCTGGAATATGTGGTGGACTAATGCAAGTATAATGAAAAAAAATCATTTTCCAAGGATGAAGGATTTCAGTCCTGCACTGAAATGTCTAGGGGAAAAGCCTGGTAACTCCCTGGCCTGGAAGCTGTGGTTTCCTATTCTATGTGCAATTATTATTATTTCCTTTTCCCTAGCACACAGAATAGGGCCCATGTATAGCAGAGAGATGACTGTCCTCTAGGAATGGCATGAGGGTGTTTTTCACTTGGGTCCTCAGAATCACTCTTATACCTTCTAAAAGAGAAACGAAATACTTTTCACCCTCCCCCCCCCCCCCATTCTGGGTTCCAACAAGCCAGGCTGTCCCACTTTGTCAATGTTTAATGGTGCCTGGTGCGACTGGCGAAGGAGCTGCTGCACGAGCACCGGTGGAGCACCATGGCTCTTTTCCATGAAGATTACAACCTCAGCAATGTCCAGGAGATTATGGCTGCCAGCCTGTGTTTTCACCCTGCTATGCAGCTGAGCTCCACTGCAACCGCTCTCTCACTGCCCCTCCTCAAAGGAAAAGGGGGAGAAAATATGATGGAAAGGGCTCAGGGGTTGAGATAAGGACAGGGAGATCACTCACCAATTATCATCACAGGCAGCACAGACTCAGCATACAGAGATTAATATAATTAATTGCCTATTACTAGCAGACTAGAACAGTGAGAAACTAAAAGCAAACTAAAACCACCTTCCTCCCATCTACCCTCTTCCATCTCCTCCTCCTGAGCAGTGCAGGGGAATAGGAAATGGGGGCTGCGTTCAGTCTATAGCACTTTCACTCTGCTGTTCATTCTCAGTCACTCTCTGCCCCTGCTCCCCGTGGGGTCCCTCCCACGGGATGCCGTCCTTCCCGAACTGATCCTGCCGGGGCTGCCCACAGGCAGCAGCTCTTCAAGAACTGCTCCCACACGGCTCCGTACCACGGGGTCCATCCCCCAGGAGCAAACTGCTCCAGCACGGGTCCCCCACGGGCGGCAGCTCCCCCCAGACCCCTGCTCCTGCGTGGGCTCCTCTCCACGGGCTGCAGCTCCGGCCCGGGGCCTGCTCCTGCGGGGGCTCTCCATGGGCCGCAGCCTCCTCCAGGCCACATCCACCTGCTCCACCGGGGGCTCCTCCACGGGCTGCAGCGTGGAGATCTGCTCCGTGTGGGACCCGTGGGCTGCAGGGGGACAGCCTGCTCCACCAGGGGCCTCTCCACAGGCCGCAGGGGAACTGCTGTTGCGTGCCTGGAGCTCCTCCTGCCCTCCTGTTGCACTGACCTTGGGGTCTGCAGGGCTGGTTCTAACTCCACTTTCCAGCTGCTGCTGCGCAACAGTTTTTGTTGGTGTTTGTTTGTTTTTCCCCTTCCTTAAATCTCCTCTCCAAGAGGCCCAACCAGCATCACTCACTGGCTCGGCTCTGGCGGGTCCCTTTTGGAGAGCCAGCTCTGATCTGACCTGGGGCAGCTGCTGGGCTCTGCTCACAGAGGCCACCCCTGCAGCACCCCACTACCAAAAGCGTTTCACATAAACCCAATACACAGCGTCAGATAGGAGAGTTCTGATCTCACAGGGAGTTTAGGATGGAACAAGAAGACGGGAGAAGACTTGCAGTGGTGCTCTCGCATATATGATCACTTATTGTGGAGGGTCAGTTGTAGCATCAAGTATGAAACAGGAAACCTAAGGTGAGAATTGGTCATACTGGATCTCGGGAGAAACTGAAGACATAGCAAAAGCACACAAAGAAACTGTCAATAATTTATGGCTTCTGGGCCATTTGAAAAGATAAGCAAACACACCATTTTTTTTTGGATCAGGATTTGACAGCACTGGTACAAGAACAGAGAAAGGAATTAGCTTAATACCCTTAAGGTACATGCTAAATACTCATTATTTAAATACTCTTTTAAGAAGCCACATGGCCATCAGTACACAATTACATCTGTAAACTTGGAACCAAGTTAAGACAACGTCTGGTTTCTTTTAGAAGCATTGCCAGCTGGGAGTCATTCTAAGCCCTGCCTGTTGCTGGATGCCCTTGGAATTAGATACTCAAATATTAAGCTGTAATAGCCTTGCTGGATATCTGGAATCCTGCAGATTGTATCTCTCATTTTCTGAAACAGCCATTTTCACTCACCTAGGTTCAAACTGAGGACAGCAAAGCTTTACAGCAACAACAGCAAATGCAATGTACCTTGATCTCAAGTTCCAAGTGCTGCCACACTGCTAATAGTTACAACATCAGTGGAAAATAATTGTCAGAAGTCAGCGCAGGGAAAAGTCAATGGTATCCATTTAAAGTGAAACATTTCTTTGTAGTCTTTAAAAGAACTGCGGTTAGGTTATAGTTGATTTCTCAACGAAGGGTTTAAGAGCTGCAATTTATAAACTCATAAAATAAATTCTTACTTTATAGAAAAAAAAAAATCTGTCCAGATGGAGAACCTTTTATAAACTGCTTTTTGGTTCATATACAGTTTGTTGCCTGGTTCAGCTGCTAAATCTATGAAATCCATCATAGTTACTACAATAAAAAATGTGTGGCTATTAAACAAAAAGTTTTTATTTCTGCAGTGTATTGATTTATTTCTTTATCTGGCTTTGGGCACATCCTGTGTGTTGCTCTTTTTGTTCACTGCCATACATTTAGATTAGTGATTAACCAGTGCAAAGTGAGGTGCAAATTCCTACCAAGTTGTAACATGAAGATCCCTGCAGATCCTACCTCAGCAAGTCCAACTATAGCTTCCATCAATAATACTGTTTGCTATTTTGTACGAACTTATTATGCCTGGTAAGACAGTTAACATTGGGAATACGCTAAAAAGTGTATCAAAAAAACTTACGTTCATTTGCTTTTCATCATCAGAGCCTTAAAGATCAAGTCTCTATTTTCTTATGCTTTGGCAGAGTAGCTACAGCGATAGACAGAGGGGTTCCTGCTCAGCATCTCTCCTTCTTTTTTGCTTGGTTATATCAATTTTACAAAGAGTGGGTTAAAATAGCCAGCCAAAAACTCAAGGCACAAAGATATTAAAAAAGGATTGTGAGACATATCTCTATAGAGCTGCCCATTCCCTGTCTTTATTCTTCATCCAGTGGGACTTAGGTGACTTCACTCATTAAAAGACCTCTCAAGGACCTACCCATATGGTTAAACACTTTTGAAAGTCTCACCATATATACTTATCTCACTTGTAACATAATCTAGTTAGAGGAGACCCTTAGGGATTTAAACAGACACCAAGGGGGATCTAGCTTCTAAACCAGAACTCTTACTTCACATTCTTTTTTTTTTTTTTTTTTTCAAGAATACATTATGTGTTACCTATAGATAGGGGATACCTGTCTCCTCTTCCTTTTTACCAATGCTGACTCAGTGGAGGTCAGGAAATACTCCAGCCTTAAAGCTGAAGTTACAAAAATGTTAAAACAAATCCTCAAAGTTTGTAACAAAAGCTAAAGTATGAATTTGTTTATCCAGAAATTATTGAGATAATCTCTTACATATAAATTTGAATTCTGTGGCCTTTGTCTTGTCATCATAAGATTTAACTCTAACAAACACAACTACCCAGGTTAAACAAACAAACAAACAAAAAACCACCACTGCCACCACCACCACCAAAACCCCCTATACAATAGATAGAAAATGACATTATCAATAAAAATAGGTAACATGAGCAATACTTTGCTCTCAGTAGAGTGACAATTTGGAAATACAATTTCTTTGTTGCTGGTTACACACAAAGCTTGGATGAGGCAAATAACTTCCTTCCTAATGGATTATTACAGGCACCCTTTGCAGGACATTAGTGTGGAATTAATGAAAGCAAGTCTGCGTGACAATTAATTTCCTGTACTTCTGTAATAACAAAGAAAGGAAAGGAAGAGCTGCCCTCCTCACACAGCTGATAGCTGTGTTCCTGTGCCTAAAGCACAGTCTTGAAGAATCAGACTGTTTGGGTTATATTCCGACATCTTCTGTAACATTCTTCATGACCTTGGAAAAATCATTTGATCTTTCTGTGCCTTAAATTCCCTTTTTACAAAAGGGAATTAATTACACTTCACTGCTTCCAGAGAAGTGTCATTAGGCCTAATTAGTTAATGTCTGTAAAGTGCTTTGAGAGCAATCTTTTGACAGATGATATTCTAAGTGCAAAACATCACAGTAAAAATTTGTAGCAGTCTGGTTTAGTGTTATTTATTTAGCACAAACAATGCTCTTGGCAGTCTGGAAACATCAGTTTGATGTATTAAGTTATTCACAGACAAAGATAAGTTAAAATTACCTTTATTTGGGCTCTGAGTCAGTTAGATATTCAATAACATGCCTTAATGTAAACACTAGGTACCAAAAGTGCATTATTATGCGTTTAGTACCCTTGAACTGAATTTGTACTCACCATTAGTTTTCCTCCCCACACGTAATTTCTTGAGGACTTCTTAAAAGTAATGTTTTTAATTGATGGGGTAATCAGGAAAAAGTTGTATAAAACAGGAAAGAGCAATTAGGGAAAGACCGGTGTTGGAAACTTCAGGATGTGTGCTTAAAAGATAAGATCAAATTTGTGCATAAGAAAGATCACTTTGGCTACATTTTGAAAAGATCAGGGGAGAGATATTTCAAAACTAGAACAATCAAGGCAGAGACAGATGTAAGTGTGAACTGATTACTTAGACCATTACCTACAAAAGACAGTGCAGACTTCAAAGTTTCACAGAAAGAACTGATAAGATTTGGATGCATCTTGGTAGTGATAGAGAAGAAGGAAGAAAAAAGAAAGATGAGCACTTAGCTTGAAGATTTGAATGGCAAGAGGACGATGCTTATGAAAAGAAATGGAAAAATTAAAGGGCAACAAACTTGCAGTTAAATGATACAGCAGCACAGACTTTCAGCAAATGTTTTGTTCAGGACAAAAAGAAGCACTTTTGCAAGCTTATTAAAACGAACCATGAAAAGAAGGAAGTTTTGCTTAGTGTTGCAACTTGGAATCATTGAAAAGGAATAAGAGATGGAAAATGCAAATACCAAATAGATTTTCCAACAGTTTAAAAAACTTCAAATCATACATATTTTATTAAATAAAATTCTTAATTTTATTAAAAAAATAAAATATGTATGAGGTGATTTGTTTTAACAAAATATTTTAGAGAGACTCTACATAAGAAAGTGTCTACGCAAGCTGGTGGAAGTCCATGCTGTACTTATCTAGTCAAGTCATATATATTTTGCTGGGCAGAAAGCTTAGTGTGTCTCTGCATATTGTTTCATGGGATCATGGCTTATAATAACTTTTAGTCTTCTAAATATACTACTATAAAATATTTTTTCAGAAACAGTTCAATTAATTAAAATGTCATTGGCAAAATGTAGCAAAAATTTAAATTTCCTTATTGCAACTTGTTTACCTGTTACCTATTATTTTTTGTTTATAAACCTATTTATTTAATTAAATAAATTGATTTCATCACATATCAGCAGTTACCTTTAATATCTGTATTAAGTTTTTGTCCAATGGCATGGCGATGCTGCCAGAAGACATTTTTGTGGGTTGTTGAAAAGGCAAGGAAGTACAAAGCTGAGGCCTCAAGGAAGTTGTTTGGTATCACAGGGCAACTTTGGAAGTCTTTGCTCTAGTATCTCATGTACAGCTTGAGGGAAAGAACTTGAGAGACCAACTGGGCCATTAGATCTCATGCTCTGAGCGTGTGTTTTCTATCCCTTTAGTGACAGAGCCCACAGAATTAACAGTGGAATTAACAATATAACTTGAGCCAAATTGTGGCTACTCCACCTCTGTTCTGTGCAAGTAATCATTCTGTGCAAGTTGATAGTTCAAGGAAAGTACTTGTAATGTGTCACCCATAATGCCTTTTGAACTTTATTTGGAAATGGAAGAGGGTTAGTTTCTGCTTTGGGCCTAAATCCGAGTTTAGATGTCAAACTGTCAGTGCTTTTGCTACTGTAGAACCTAGATTTTGCTTCAAATCTGTCATAAATGGTACATATTCAACAAAAATAATAATTATAGTAGCAACCATCAGTTTCCATTAAGAAGCAGAACCTCCATTCTTCAAAGCTGATGGGATTTTTGTCACTGACTTCAGAGGAAACCTGGAGAGCTAGTACAGCTAGCACTTACTCCAGCAGGAATAGGAGTACGCTAGAAAAAAAATACAGATTTTTCTGATTATGTTAGCTATGCTCATGAAAACAAGACCTATTTGAAAATACCAGCCTTAGCAAAACTTAGTCTTTGGAAAAGTTTAAAACTTCCAAAACAGTAATAGGAAACAAGCAAACAAAAAAACAACAACAGCAACAAAACAAACCCAACCCCCCAAACATCTGTTTAGACACAATCCAGAGTTCATTCAGATATATACAACATCACTTTTTTCATCTGGTACTTCCACTGAACTTCACCCGCACAGACTATTTGGTCTCAGCCAGGGTCCAAAGTTGTCCAAAATATTAATGGTACTTCATTTTCAGAAAACTAGCTATGGAAGTGCCTCTACTCACCTCTGTCTGTTTTGCAAAGAGAAATAAATTGAGTCTAATAAGATAAAGCAGAGGCATTCATGGGCTGCTAATGCTATGCAGCTGCCCCAAACTCAATTTTGTCATTAATGATTCACTCTGAGCACTATTACCCCCATACAGTTGTCTAAATGCTGCTGGCAGATGCACCTTGTCCCTAGCCCACATACCCAGTTTTGGCTCCATACTTCCTTTGGGGTTGCAAATTGTTTTTTTCCTTTCCGTGCTGGCATTTTAATAGTCACTGAATGTAAGTATCACTCATGATTGGTGCTAAGGCAACACCAGCTCTGAAATGTAGCTTGAAATACTGACGTTTGTCCTGTCATTGTACATAATTTGCATATTAATACACAGCTCTTTAGCTGTTGACAGCTGCTCTGTAGCTGCTCTGTAGCTGCTACAGGGCTGGGGGATCCAGTCTCACTCTTCAAAATAATTTATTTGATAATTGTTGCCTCCTCATTTCCTGATGGCTGGGGAAGTACTGAACAGTCTTCAGGGTCTTTATTACATTTTGAAGTTGTACAAAGAGAACTGCAAGTCCTAGAAGCCATGGTATATAATATGAAATAGTCACATACTCTGCCAGTCCATGGTAGCATCCTAGGTTCCAATAAATTTTAAGGCAGCTGCTGGTGCATTTTTATTGACTTCTCCCTAATCAGAGTCATAGAACAACGGTACTTCACTGTTACGTCTCTTGAATGGGGACAATATATTAAGCTATTCAGCACTAACTCTGACATCCCCTTTTGAATCTTTCTAGATTCCCGAGTAGGAAAGAAATACTGCTTACTAAACTCCCCATTACATTTTTGGATAGTTTCCTCTAAAGAGAGAGAATAATTTACCATTTTTACTGCAACTAGCACTGGTAAAGCTTTGCACTGGTAATTTAATTCTATATTCATTTAGTTTGAATTACACGGGGAACATCTGCAACGATTCCTAACAATAACTACATTTCAAGACAATTACACAGTAATAACTAGAGCTGCAGGATGATGTCAAAGCCAGAAAAGGAAAGAAGAAGCACACACAGACTTTGCACATGAAAATAAATTTTGTTAATTGGGAAAATGCAAGTTTATCAGAGAAGAGTCTTTGCAACAACACGTGCATGTATTTAATATATGCGTCTCTGTATGTACTGCAATATTGTCTACTGACATCAGATATTTGCTAATTATCGAGTCTCCAAGTCATTAATGCAATGAATCTGATTTATTTTGGGGTACAAAAAATTCCTTTCCTTCATCTTATTAATAAGATGAAGACAATGAAATAAAAAAGATTTTGTGCTATTTACCTTGTCAATCTTCTGGAATTAAGGACTGTGGGAGACAGTGACTCCATTCCCCAAATTTTCCACTACAGATTTCATATGTAGACCTATGCCATTTTTAGTGAATGCACTGTTACTTCTCTGTGGTGTACTGATTAACTAATTCACCTATTTGCATGATCACATATCTTTGTCTGGAAAATCTAGGTGGCTGCATGGACATGTATAGTGAGTCTAACAACTCTGGGAGTAGCAGATGTGTTGTATGTTCTTGTACAAATAGTCAGCATATGTGGATCAAGTCTGGTGAATTTGGAATTTATCCGGTTTGTTGTGTCCATCCAGCAAGCTGAACACAAATTAGTTTTACGGTACTCTCTGTAGTACAGTCAGCTGGATCCTATTCTTATCAGGTCTATCCCAGTTTACCTAATATATGGCCAATCTTATTTTTGTTTTCTTTTCCAAATAAATGTTATACTGCTATATAATAATCCAGAACACAGTAGACATCAGCATTCATATTTTCCTTTACCATTTTCTTTTGCTCTAAGAAGAGAAAATCCACTGTTATATACAGTGATTGTGTTGCTGTAATTTCTTCCTTAATCTGATCAATGAAGATAAAAGTTTATTTTCTTCCAAATTTTTAAAAAATATATGTTCATAGTGCTATCAATGTAAACCACACAAGATTTCATCTATGTTGAAAATCTTTCTTTTTTTTTTTTCTTCTTTTTATCTCTCCCTCTCTTTTTTTTTTTTTCTTTTTTCTAGTGACTCAGCTGATATATTGGCTATTCTTTCAAAATTGCCATGGACTCTAAGGAGCAGTAACACTGTGCTAAATCTACTAGTGTTGAACTAACTCTTTAAACTCTCAGTCCTTGCCCCACCTCTATCTATAACATAAAACCTGTTCCCTCCAGCTCTCTTCCTCTTCCACTAGCGAGTTCCATCTCCCTCACTCAAAATGTATGTAGCTCATATGGAATTACTTCTGCTGTCTGGCAGGAAGCAGAAATGTGTTTCCCTGCATTTTTTCTCCATGTTTTCTATAAGTGAAGTGAAGAGGAAGCCCTGAAAAATACAGAGTAAGCACCACTTTTGTTGTCACAGTCAAGACTCCATGTGAGTACAGTACCATGACTGCAAAATAATTCAGAACTGAAATCTGGGGGTTGATGCTGGCTTACAGTCAAAACAGATAAAAATCAGCACCATCAGTCATCCTGCAGGGCAGAGTGTCATTCAGAGGGGAAGTTTGTTCCCTCCAAAAGACCTTCTATCAGCTTGGAGAGTTCCAGCAAACTCTCTGAGCATTTTGTTTCTTAACACTTGAGAGGGGAAAAGCTGTGTTTTGCTCCTTTGGAACCTCGATATTTGGGGCCTCCTTAATCCAAACCAATTGTTCAGCCCCTTAATCTTTTCCTTCTGCTCTTCTTATAGCAATGTGGCTGTGAGCACACTTACTGTGCTTAAGCCTTACCTGAAAATCATTGTTTCTCTTGCTACTGCTTTTGTCAAGTTACATTTTTTTCCCATGAAAAGCAACAGCAACAACAACAAAAACACAAAACTTTTAATGTGAAAGGTATATACTTGCAGAAGATGGTACTGAAGCAGTGAATATACTAATTTTTACTCATCCGCATGACAACTAGTTAACCAAAGTGTCAGTAGTTAGTAACGTTTCATTGCATTAACATCTGAAATACGTCAATTCCAGAAACATATTATTTACAACCTTATAAAAATGAGAAAGAAATATTTTTCACGTAGATAATTGTTTAGCTGAGTACAAATATACAGGAGGAAGCAAAACAAGGCTTCTGAATTAGCAGCAATAATACTGACTCTATTAGTGTGAAATTCAACTATAAAAAGAGAGATCTGATAGTGGCGTTTTCTAAGATCAATTTGATTCATTGTTATAACAGGATGTACTTTGTTGTAATTCATATTTTCAGATTGTTCATTAGCATTGCACTGCATCAGATGTTAGTGCTTGGCAGGAATATCATATAGCAAATATCTGACTCACAACTTTGATAAATTTCCTAGCAAAGTTAAATGAAACAATGATGTGTATCAGATTCTTTTTATATTTATATGATGATCTGGAGTTACTCTGAAAAGGGGGTAGAGTTACTGGCATTCATAAGATGCAGGGAGGTATGCAAAACCTGAACCTGTGCCTTCAGCTTCTTTTTAAAAATTCTAAATGACATAAGTATATAACTGATTATTAAAAATATGATGAGTCAGGTTTATTATTATAAATTCTAAGCACTTGTGATTAATCCAATCACTATATCCTTTCTGGGAACACCTTTCTCAGACTCTTACAAGTGATACTGGTCAACTGAAATCTAAACTAAACACAAATCAATAAAAAAGATTTACTGTGGTAAGATTACTTATGTAGTATTTCCATCAGCCCTGTTATAGCCATTTTTTTTTACATCTTTTCTAATGCAATAATGCCAGACCTGTGGGTAAGTGTGTAATGGGCTTGTAGTTTTATGATGGAGTGGTCATTTTCCAAAACTGTAGTCTGACAATGGCTGGCTTGGAGAACCTTAGTTTTAAATATCAGATGGTGACACTGGCACACTTCAGGAACTGCCCTTTTGGCTGGAAGTTTTTAACACTGCTTGCTCTCCAGTCTTCTGTCTAGAAGTTACACACCCAAAATCTGATGCATGCAAAACAGCTGCCTTGGAAAATGAGAGGCTCAATAAAGGAAAACTGCAAGTCCCAAAAAGCCTTCAGCTTCCATGGGGTAACAGGATTTTAGGACAGGTCATATATTTTAGAAATGAAAGCACAAGTGTTGAAAAGAAGCTTTTCATCATTTGTCCTCAGCTCCAGAACCACCTGCTAGCATTACTAGTTGGCAATACTACCGGAAAATTAGAACCTGCCAGCATTTTATTATCAATGTATATAACTGAATCTTGTACATTCCATTCGGGCAAGAAGTTCACATACATCTGGGGCCCAAATATCTTTTTTAAACCTCAAATTTATCCTACAAGTATTTTAGTATGAATGGAAGAAATTAATGCTCTCATACCAGCTTTACACAAATGCAGTATCAGAGTTTATATTATTTTGTTGATTCTGGCTTGATTGTACTATCTATACATGTATTTATTTAGAGCAACAAAGCATGTAATTCACTTAAGAGCACTGTGGTTGGGCTTTTCCTTCTCTTTCTGTGTGATTTTGCATAGATGGGGAATCTCTAATGGTGATGTAGTCTGGTCTGTGAAGGCAGGACTACTATTTATCTACATTTGGGAAATTTCTCAGATAGGAAAAACTCTGGAATCACTATGGGATTTTGCCTCATCCTACCATTGAAATTCTCTCTAAGGGAAGCACAGTTCTAAGCAGGAGGGGAAATCTTTCCCAGCACGCTTTTATGCCAGAATAATGGAAGGGTCTGTGGCAGAAAGAGTCCAAGAGTTTCCTTAAGGGTAGCCTAAGAACCTGACAGTTCCTCCAAAATCTGTGAGCTCTGCAGACCTGAAACCTGAAACTTTACAGAATAAACTTTGGAGCATTTCTATGTACAATGGCAGTAGACACATAGAGAACTTCTTAAAAAATAAAATCAACCAACCAGCCAACCAACCAGCCAACCAACCAACCAACCAGCCAAAAAAAAAAACAAAACAACAAAGTGTAGATTGAAGTTCCTATTGCATCTGATTGCAAATATTAACAAGTTGTTAAAGTTACATGGTTTTGCTAGACTGCAATCATAGGTTGAAATTATCTTGAACTCCAGGAAAAAAAAATATTTTAAAAAATACTATGACTTTTGAAAGACCCCAGGACCTTAAATGTTTGTTTTACAAATGAGGTCTTCTATTGTTATGACTGTGAGAATTACCTGCCAACCTTGAGACTTAGTTTTCAAACGCATTTTATAAAATATTTAAACATTTTTAAAACAACAAACAAATCTCATTAGAATAAGAAGGTATTAGCATAAGTAAATATAATGTTATTCTATCATGAAATATCCAAGATACTTTTCCTTTCTGCAGAGATGATAACAGCTGCACATGCTTGTTCAGATAGTTTCATGTTTGAAAAAAAGGGTCTGTTTTCAATAGTCAGTAGCCTCCTTTTTAATGATGTTTAAGACTGACGTGTAGATCCATGTAAAACTATGAAAACAAAGATCTTAAAACTATATGGAAAGTCAAGTCTAAGCTGGATCTGGATTTTACCAGTGGCCTCCTTATCTGCAGTGAGAAACTAAATAACACTCAGCACTGTGGAGAATCTTGGATCCAAAATTTGAGTTCCCTTATAGACCTCTGAAGCCTAGACATATTCCATTTGGTGAGAGTGGGTTTTACACTAAGCATTTGTGTTAGAAACCTGTGGCTTGGAACCATATAATAACACTATGTGTGCTTTATCTTTATCTTTGCCTCCATAAAAATGCAGACATTTTTGCGTTGCAGAATAAAAGATGTTCTGGGCAGTCTGGTAGAAACCAGACAAACTGGAGTGCAAAGAATCAGTTTGGCACCATTGCTGAAACTTGCCTGACAGAGGAACATCTACTGAGTACAAATCACTGGACCAGAGCCTTAATGTTTGCAATAAACATGAAAGGAACTTTTAGTCCAAACTGAGTATATCTTCATCACAAATGAAAACAAAGTTAGTTAAAAGCCAACTGGGAGTGGAGGAAGACTGAATGGCTGTGTGGTGCTCAGCTGCCAGCCAGGTTAAATCACAACACAGGCTAATGCTCTGAACACTATATGAATATTCACATTTCCTTGATATTCTTTTTTTTTTTTTTAATCATTCTCTCTCTTTTCTTTTTTTTCATCACAACTTTCTTTCTCCAGAATATTCTCCTCCGGACAAGTAATGTGAGAGCAAGAGCATCCATCAAATTTGGATGGACAGAAGGCTTGGATTTTCCATAAAGCCAGTATTTTCTTTCTTTTCTTCTTTCTTTCTTTCTTTCTTTCTTTCTTTCTTTCTTTCTTTCTTTCTTTCTTTCTTTCTTTCTTTCTTTCTTTCTTTCTTTCTTTTTCTTTCTTTCTTTCTTTCTTTCTTTCTTTCTTTCTAAAATGGAAGGGATGGAATTTTCCAAGACATAGAATTTTAGGAGCAAGTATTTTCATTTATGTTTGCAGTCTCTTCAGTACTTCTTCATTGCCCTGCCATAAACAATTCCAGTGCAGTAACTTTACAGCAACAGAACCTGTCCTTTGGGGAAGCAAACTCTCCTCTAGAGAGGGGGAGTTCAGAAAAGGCTGGTGGGCTGAGGTCTTGGGAGAGTTTTCTTTTCTATGGCTGGATCACACAGAAAGGTAAATGACTCACCTCTTGAAATGACTGTCTTCAAGAACAGTCTAACATACCTAAGCCTAAAATAAATTAAACTTTCTGTGCTCTAAATGCCATATTACTTCCAAACATGAGAATATCTAATTTGAATGTTGTCTGACTGATTTCTTACCATCATTCTTTATGTACTTGAGGCATACTTGGTACTATATTTTATGACCATTTTGCATATATAAACCTCTTGTGTACATTTCACACATATTTCATAGAATCACAGAATGGTTTGGGTTGGAAGGGACCTTAAAGATCATCTGTTTCCAACCTCCGTGCCATAAGCAGGGACACCTCCTCCTAGATTAGTTTGCGCAGGGCCGCATCCAGCCTGGCCTTGAACACTTTCAGGGATGGGGCATCCACAGCTTCTCTGGGCAACCTGTGCCAGGGCCTCACCACCCTCTGAGTGAAGAATGTTTTCACTATTTATATTGAACTGTATAAATATTTTATATATAATATAATCCTAATACTACATATATCCTTATGTGTATATATATAATATTATATATAAAAATATTTCCAAAAATCTTTTCCCTTTTCTAGAGTTTCTGCTTATTTCTTTACCTTCTTTTAGTTCTTTCAGTTGTTAACATTTACATCTACAGACTTCTTAACTAACTACTGCATGTTGGCTATGCTAGCCTTTACTGCCCTTTAGATGTCTGAGAAATTTCCTAACTCCACTCTAGAAAACCTATTCACTTTCCCAGGTACATACGGCATTTGTCGCTTTAAATCATGACTAAGTTGACCTTTTGCAGGCCATAATTACACCATCCCCCAGGACTTCAAATGGTTTGGTTGCAAAGAGAGGAAAGAAGACATAGAACCGTGACTTAAACTTCTCTGCCATTTTTGAAGGGGAATGGTAACAACTGAGTGAAAAAGGCAAGCCACTTAAAAAAAAAAAAAAAAAAGATGTGTTTCTGACAGTCATGTTCCTATCCCAGGGTCTGTATAGTACACAACCAGGTATAATTCTTCTGGGTCACCTCTTCAACCCTTAATCTAAATACTCCTTTCCTACACACCCTTTGGGCTTATAGAAGTGACCTTTCTAAAGACACATTTTCTACAGTCTCAGATCTCTGAATGACACAGCTCTCTCTCTGAAACTTCATAGGTATCTGCCTTCACTTCACATAATTTCAGGGAATATTAGTCCCTTGATTGTGTCAGTATCTCACAGAAACAGTTCACAGTATTTCTATGCCCTTGAAGTTCCATCCTGTCACTTCTAAGAAGTATTGCCTTGCACCTGAAATGTTCTGTTCCTGTTCAATGACTGCATGATACTTCCTGTTTAACAACGGACTGTAATGGAATACATAATTAAAATAACATTGCTTAGTCACTAAACTCTCCAGACGTCTTTATAACATTGCTTTAATTGCATGAGCATGCTGCATGGCTATTATTTGGGAACATTACAGCTGTTAATCCGGTGAGATGAGGATGAATGAGTGAATGTCTCTCCTTTGCTAAATTGAAGTGAGCATTCTCCTTAACTCCTTCACAGGAGTTAAATCTGAGTTTATGTATGTCTCCTGTGTTTCATTACAGGCAGCTTTTCTACCAAGCTCACAGCAGAACAAAGCAGAACAGAACTGAGTAAACAATTGGATTTTACCATGCCCTGCTGTTACTGTTATTTTAGATATTGCTCATGCAACTGCTCCAGGGGTGCCAGGCTCAATCCATTTCTAGGAAATAGTAATTACTTACTGGAGTATTTTGCTCAGGATCTGTACGGCTGTTATTTACTCTCTAGTGACACAGAACTAAGTCAACCCACATCTCTCTACAAAGTATTGAACTGTTCAATCTGCTGCAGCACATTCCTTTGCTATTTTTCCCTTCCTGTTCCCATTTTTTTTTAAAATGAATTATACATGTTTATATACCTGAGTTCAGTTCTGCCTCTTTCTGGTAGCATAATATCACTATTATGTCTTTCTTTTTTTATTCCTAATTTGTTAGTATTGTGACTCTAATTCACCAAATACAACTGAGGCATGGCATATTGCAATAAATGCAAATATCTGTTGCAAGTGAGACTGCAGGCAAGGCACCCATGGAAAAGCACCAATCTGGTACTTATACCTAAAAGAATGTAAAGAAAATACAACAGCAGTAACTAGTATTGCAATCTATAAAAGGGTTAATGGAAAATTTTCTAAGGATTTGCAGCAGCTCTTCCTGTTTGTAGAAATCAAGGATGTTGGGAAACTCAAGATACACACATCTGAAAATGTCAGCTGTGCACCAGGGCAGTATTTCATTATGTTTCCACCAACAAGGCTCAAGAGAGGTTATAAACTTTCCAGTCACTGATAGTCAGTGCTTTAAAATACTTAAGGATTTTTTAATCATTTTTGTGGCTGATGTCCAAGGCTGCTAAGTGTGTATATTTGGGGAGAAAAAAAGCTTAATACCCTTTTCAGAAGTGACTTGGTGCTTTAAATGACTCAAAATATTGGCGTTCATTTTAATGCACATCAAATGACCTGACTTTCAAGAACCAGTAAGCACCTATGCTCTGAAAGCTAGACTTTCACAATGCAAACACTCAAAAATAAAGGACCCTAAGGTGTATTTCCAGTGCCAACCGATCGTACTTAGAGTGCTATAGCAGCTTCTTTCAATTTCATGCCTCCTATTTCAAGGGAAAGGCCAAAACCGTCCCTGCCTGACATCTGTTCCCTGTGCCCTGGACACCCCCAGCTCCCAGAACTGTGTGGGGGGGAAGGGACACTAGGTAGTTATGCCATCCTTGGGCTATCCTGCCATAACTACTGAGGTGAAGAGAAAGGTCAGCAAATCCTTCTGTTGGGCACATGTGACATGTTCCATGTCCACATTTTCTGTGTCTGTGTGTTTCTGAGTGGGAACCACAACCTGGAGTGGTCCTAGCTCCCCAGTGGCTAGTGGATGCACACACACACTGGCCATGTCAGAGTCATTGCCTCACTTTCTGCTGCTGACATTCTCGTTCAAATGGATTTGTTTTCCTGAACGGTATTACAGATGATTGTTATGCCCGTAGGTGCTTTTCTGTATGTACTCTTGCAGATTTCTTTTTATCTTTAAAATATTGCCATCTGCTTGCTTGTATCTGCACTTCTTTTAATTGGAAACTCAATATAAAGAAAATTAATGAAGCTAGCACATTCTTGTCATCTGCATCCCACATTACAATTGTTTTTAACTAAAATAAGAAACGTTTTCTGTTGTAGATAAAATGTTCAGGCCACTGATTTTCACTTGAAACTTCTCTATTTGGTACAGCACGTACTCATGACAAATCCACAATGCAAGGCTGTTTTTGTGTACCCTTGTAAACTTTAGCTGCTGCAGATGTTACCAAAGATACCATCAATGATAAGAAGAATCCTCCTGCCTCCTGTCAGAAGGTGTGAAATCCAATCACCATAATCTTGCTTTTTTTTTTTTTAAAGTTAAAAAGCTATTTAAGATTACATAAGCTAATAAAATGCTACCCATATTCTTACTTATTTGAACAGAGATTGCTCCATGAAGTTTCACAGATTTCTTGCATTCAAACTGACACCTTGAGAGTCCTTGCATTCTTTTGATTATTCTCTTTGTTTTCCTTATGACAGCAAGCCACTGTGTCACTGAATGTACTTCTGAACATCAGTTCTCCTGCTGTCTTTGACCCTTGACTTGCTGCTGCACTATATGCCCTTCCAGTTTCAACTACAAGGAAACACATCTCCATCATGCTCTGGGGATGGGAAGCGTTAAAATAAGAGATCTGAGAGTATAACGAGTAAGTGTGAGGGTAAGAATGTCTACCTTTCCTTATATAGCAGAATAAGTCACTGCATATCTCCTTGAAGAACAGTGCAGTCGCAGCAAGAAGAATGGCATCCCTTTGAATATACTGCTAATAAAGTAATTCACAGAATATGCATCCCTGGACCCTAATTGTCAGAACTGAGGCTTATCTTGTTCTGAATCATTTAGGTACAGAGACTTTCATTGAAAGTCAGAGTCCTATGCAAATTTAAAGTAGCACAGCATTTTTATAGAGTCTTGATAGCTAATATTTTTGTAATTCAGGCATGCTAGTTTAAAACTACAGAACTGCAGCATACTGTATTACTGGAGGAGTCTTATATTCCTACATTTTGTAACAATCAGCCTCATTCATAATCTGTATGATTCATATAGGAAATTATTCAAATATAGAGGAAAAACAAAAGAACTTCAGAGCAAAGTTAAGACAGTGTAAAATAAAGAACAAAAAGCAAGCCATAGGGACAAAAAGAATGATCTACATGAGCTTACTGTAAAAATGGGAAATGATTCAAAAATATTAAGAAAAGAAAATAGTCTAAAGAGGACTGTGGGAGGAGTGACAAGAATAAGTTACTTACCAAAGAAGCATATTAATTATGTAATTATTTGCCTCTTAGTATGTCCAAACAGGCAAAAAAAAAAAAAAAACAAACTATTCATGATGTGTGCAGAAGTGATGGGAAGAAGGTCTGGAAGGGAGCAAGTGATGGTCCTGCAAGAGGTCTGACAAGCAAAGGCAGGTTCTCCTAGCCAGATCTCATTGGAGGCTCCTTGGAAGTATCTGCACAACCTTTAGTGAACAGAGTCTGCTTTATGTAGGGACCGGCTCCCTGAAGCACAGAGGTGTGAGCTGGTGGTGCCATTTTGCACAGCCTCTGTGTTGTGACATTGTGTTTTCTCTATCTTGCTGAAGTTTCCCATCCCAAAGAGCCTGCAAGCTTGTGCCAGACCAGAGCTAGAGCTTATGTAGCTAGATGGATGATGGTGGAATTTAAACCTGTGTATGAGGCCAGGTTGATATGACGGTATGGATATACTAATTGCCCCACGGTATTGTGTCAGTATATCAGTAGCAGAGAAATAAAGTCAGAAGATTTCATTCATTTTTAACAAAAAATGCTACCATCTTTCATTGCCTTAACCTTCATTTTTTGAGATTTTTGCTGGGAAAAAAAAAAAAAAGAAAAAATACTAGTTGGGAAATGATATACTAAACTACAAATTTTAAAAATATATTTATCATAAAACCTATGCACTTAATATGTTTTCGCTAGATCTCTTTGATGTAGCTATTTTTTCCTTTATCATCTCCTCTTATGAACTTTCTTTCTAAGACCTCCTGCCCCTCTGCCCAGCATTAGCAGTCTCCAGAAATCTGAGGGTACCAGGAGACTCTTATATTTGATCAGAAAAGTTAAATCAGGAGCTGTTTAATGTGTCTCCTGCCTGTTGTTGACCTTTCCTCAAGAACTGAAACCTGAAAGAGGCACAGCTATCTCTGAACACTGATGAAGGCAGATCTTGAGCTGTGGGGAGGAAAAAGAGAAGGAGTAGATTGCAGAGTTAAAAGGTAAAAAGAAAAACCCAATGTGTTATGCCTTGCTCCTGCTGCTCTTGTATTTCAACTTTAATTGCATCCAGCAGCATAAAACACCTTTTCATCTCTTCTCTTCCTACCTTTCGTATTTTTTTTAAATTTGCATACTACTGTTTTCTCTTGTTTTTAAAGGCAAACACCACTGAAAGTAAGAAGAGTTTTGTTAACCTTACTGAGTTCAGAAGGAAGCCTTGGATAGGTGAGATTAAGTCTCATACGTGCAAAAAACAGTGAAATTGAATTTGTAGAAAGTCTTTACTAGCCATACATTTTGTTTTCAGAGAACTACAAAGCTGTATTTTCCAAATTACTTCTGTCACTCTTTTTATTTTCAAACTGTATTTTGCTCATGTGCTAGTAGGATAAAATTACCCTTCTATAAGGTGTTTGTAAAGCATCTATGCTTAAAAATATTTATGTATTTATTTTCCCCCCAGAGGGCAAGAAGTACTAATATTATTACAAGGTTTGCATAGTTCCAACTGATACTTTGTTAGGCCACAGAAACATGGCAAATTCTTAAAGGAACAGCAAATGCATTCCTCAAATGAATTGCATATTTATTCTTCCTGCTGGCCCATATGATACAACAAAAGAGGGCCGTGGAAAGAATTATTTGCCTTTTCTCCAAAAGTTTCAGTCAATATCTGCCATTCCCCAAAGGGTCCAGAGATCAGACACTTGGCATCTACCTGAAGACATTCTCATGTTCTTAGTGCCATCTCTAGGCTGAAAGTTATTTCACATTGTGCATTGGAAGTGAGTCCCTTATTGTGGGAGAGGGAATTAATTGAAAAAGGATTTAATTAAATCCTAAGAGGATTTAATAGAAATGACAGGTCAGGAACTACACCCTGCTTATATACGATGTGATTTGACCTTGTAACCATCATGGTTCTTACACAAAATTGTAAGAAAGCTGAGTGTATTGAAGCAGAATATTGAGTTCAATGTTCTTGCCCCAGAGTATTACGGGAAGATTTGAGGTGATCAGATAGAGGTGTCCATCTGTTCCGTAGGTTTCAGAGTAGCTTCTGTAACAGTATGTAAGTTATGGAGACATTGACACTTTTCTAGGACGTTGCTGTAAGAGCAATAATCTTTCAAAACATAGAATAAGGAAGTGCATTTGAATTATAGTGGTTATTGTGGGCCCTTTCTTCTCAACAAGGTTCTGTATAGCTGATTTCTGCTTTGAAATTTGAAATATAAAGATACATTTTTTCATAGTTGTATTTTTTTTAAGATCAAAAGAGGTGTTAATGTATTCCTCTGCAACTCAATGCCTATTACACTGATTTTTATCTCTTTTTCTCATTCCTAGCTTGTAGACTTTATTAGTTTTATACAGACAATCCGGTGCAGACAGACAATAGCTTTCTCTATTTCAGCTTATATTTTTGTATAAAAAAATAATAATTGGTTCATTGATCAATATTAATTGTTCATTACACCTCAAGGAAAATGAACCATTCAGTTGATTAATCACTCATTGAATCTTGGTGGCCTTGTAATGGCTGCTTATGATTATTAATTGCTCTGTGTTGTTCTCCTGCCCTTTATTACTGGTATGCAAAAAGCCATCAACATATTTAGGAATTCTCTCAACTCATACTTACAGAGAGGAGTTGAGAGAATTCAGCCAACACTATCCTTGCTCCAAAGCTGCTAGAGATGCTAGCCTGGCCAGAATTTTGGCAGATGTTATAAATAAAGCCTGGTCCATTTTTCATTTTCTGGAAAATGAACAGATTCATTGTTCTTTTTGCAGAGATGAAAAACGGATCAGGTATTATTTCTTAACAAAGTACTTGGCCAAAGAGCATGTAGTTCTATACCAGAAATAAAAGCAATTTCACTCTGTCTTAGCATGTGTTTGGCAAGTAAATATAGGGTCATCTAAAGGTCAGAAACTTGCCAAAAATTATGATTTGCTTTTGATTTAGGAAAAAAAAAAAAGGAGGAAGGGGACTGAGAGCTATGCTGATATAGAAAAACATACTGTCACTCTTGTACACTGTGGAATCATCTTCACTTTAATAGATGTTGTCAGGAAAATAAAATTGAAACTGTTTTTTTTTTTTTTAATGAGAAATAACCTCATTGTTGCCTATATCATATTTAACCCCCACTGCCTAATCATTTTTACATTTTCACCCCTTAGCTAACCCTGTGCCTGTTCATAGCTTTAAGTGAGTGTCTGTCATTCCTCAAACATAATGAATATACCCCAAATGAGACAGGGGCATATTATGCCTCTCGTTATCTCAACTTCCCAAGAGCATCAGAAAAATGAGTCAGGCATGTGCTTTTGCAGTGGCGAATGCTATTTGCTTGGCTGTGTCTGCAGGAGTGCAGCCAGCATGTCAAGGGAATTTGCTACTCATAGGGACATAGGAAAATTGATGGAAGCAGGAGGTCAGCAGTGTGGTCAGAGAAGATTGCTCTGGGCCTGACACAGCCTGTGCTTGTAAATCTCCAAGTGTAGAGACTGCATCTGTCCCCTCTGCTCTGGAATACAGCCCAACATCTGGAAAGCAGTGCTCAGTTTTGCCCTCCTTTTATAACAAAAATGATATCAACAAACTGGTGAGAAGTCAGTGGGGGGTCACTAAGATGGTGAAGGGCCTGAAGTCTGTGACCTGTGGAGAAACTGAGGTTGGCCAGCCAGAAGAAGGGGCTTGGAGGATGTTGAATCACATTTGTCCACTACTTAGAGAAGTCTTAGGGAAAATGGACCCAGACTACTTTCAGCCTTTCAGCAGAGCACAGGGAAATGACAAGAGCCAGAGGACACAGGTTGCTGCAAGGGAAATTCCCGTTAGACGGAAGGAAAAAAAAAAATCACCATTAGAGCAGAGGATGGTGAAATGTCCATCCTATAGCCTTTCAGACCTGAGCTAGGCCATGAGAAGTCTCATGTAGCTGAAGTTAGTGTTGCTTTGGGCAAGGGATTAGATTAGGGATTTGCAGAGGTTCCTTCCTACCTAAATTATTCTATGATTTAATGGTTCAGACTCTTGCTCAAATGAATAAGAAATACAAGGCAGATTCAATAGCCGAACTTTTATTTCATTTCATCTTACATTGCTTTCTTCTAAAATAGATGTTTGGTAGGCAATTCCTGTCATACTTCACAGTCCAAAAAAAATTTGTTCTTGTCTTAGGATATGCAGTAAAGATTCCTTGTTTGTTTTTTGAAAATCAAATATTAGTTAAAATAACTGTGGAATTTATACTTTTCAACTTCTGATATTTGAATTTCTAGAAGTCTCTGATCTGGTGTTTTAAAAATAACAAAGCTCATAATGATCCCGTTTGACTATCATGACCTATGGAGTTCAAAAGCTTCTCATTGATGAATACTTCAGTGAATAACTGGAATTTACAAAAATAATCACTCATTTTTTTGATTTTTAAATAGTTTAGTTAGCTAGTCCTTTGAGCAACTAGTACAAAGTTACTCACATGAGTACAAAACTACCCCTAAATAAAAGTTACCCCAAACCACAGAATGAATCAGCTTTACAAGTATGCTGTATTCTGTTGCTATATTAGTCACTCCTGCTGAGTTCTTTTTTCATACTGTGTCAAATCTTTCAGTCCCTCATGGGAAATTATTTTCTTTAAAAAACATTAAGAAAGGGCAAACTATTTATTTGAAAATAAGAAAACTGTGAGTAGACACCACCTCTTTGGGACAGATAAAGTGAGGAATCACATTTCCTATCAAACTTTTAAGTCAGAGGACACATTATTGTTTTCTTTTCCAATATTTTGAAATGTAATGAAATAAATTAAAGTATTTGTGGCAATTACTATGCAGCAGAGTTCTGGGTAGCTTGTCAAACTACACAAGATCACAGAAACTATTTTTACCTTCCTCTGGTATTGCCTTGCCTGGCAGAAATCAAGGCTGATTGAGCATTTTAAACAAACTAAGTATGGCTTTCCAAACAATGAACAATATTTATCAGATGGTACAGATAAACTGAGTATCAAGGAGCCCCAGCAGTGAGGTTTTGTGACTGGTTCTGACTTGCTTCCTGGGTGATATTGTATTATTATTATTATTTTTATTTTTTTTTTCTGAGCTTCTCTACTACGCTGAAGTCTCTCCTTTCTTTCAGGAGAGCAGGAGGCATTGAGGAGTCATTCATTGCTCATGACCTGCTTCTGTTCTGAAGCTTGTCTCCGGCTTACCACAGCAGGAACTGACAAAGGCAGGGCAGACCAGAGCAAGAACACAAGAAGATCACAAGTCTCATACCATGTACAGCCTGCCTATGTACTTCACATCTGTCACTTGCAGGACTGTTTCTTGCATAAAGAAGAAATGACAATAATGTAGCAGTGATTCTATATTTTCTTGCTGACAAAGAAGTAGTGAGCTTGAACCTATATAGCTATTCCACTACCACAACATTATTTAAAAGGACACTGGCAAGGTAAAAATAATCTATATTAAAATACATAACATTTTTCTGCAAAGCAACAGCTTCAATTTTTAGAAATGAAGGGATTTTTGAAGCCTGATTATCTCTCAATAATAATAGTAAGATGTCTCAATGTCCATGTGGAGACCAGTGATGGGTGGTGTCCCTCCAGGTTCTGTACTGGGACCAGTATTATTTACCACTTTTGTTGGTGACATGGACAGTGGAAATGAATGCACCCTCAGCAAGTTTGCAGAAATTCTTCACTGTGAGGGTGGTGAGGCACTAGAACAGGTCTCCCGGAGAAGTTGTGGAAGCCATTTCCCTGGAAGTACTTGAGGCCAGGTTGAATGGGGCTTTGAGTAAAAAAGATCTAATGGAAGGTGTCCCTGCCCATGGCAGGGGGCTTGGAACCAGATGGTCTTTAAGGTCTCTTCCAACCCAAACTGTTCTATTATTCTGTGATTCTATGATTCTCTGATTCTATGTGATTTCTGTTTCTCTCATCAAGGATGATAAAACAGATGGGTCAGTATCACTCCTGGGTTACATGTAGACAAAGGCACAAGGCTGTCCACTCACAGTCGCACTTTGCAGTAGGCTCTAGGATATTTTAATCCTAGACCAGAAGTAGTTTAATTGGAAGTAAAAGTAAAAAATATTACAAACATTTTTTACTGACTTTATCCTCTGTAAACTCATGTCTTCTCACAAACCTAAAACCACAACCTGACAGTAGCCCTCTTCACATGGAGGAGAGGGTTTACATAAAAATTGAACAAGACAGAGCTATAGATGATAAGCTGCTTTATAAGATTCCATTAATCTAGACCCTAGCACAATAATTAACACTGACAGATAATTATACTTGTTTAGATAAGAAAGAAATTTTTATTGGTTAAATTGTGTTGCCCAGCAGCTTGGTACACTGCAGCTGCTTTTGTTTCTCTGGTAGTGTCATGGCCATTAACTCCTCAATCTCTGATGCTTAGCTTCCTACTCCAGTCCAACCACTCTAATGCTTCATGTTGCAAAATGAATCAGACAGTGTAGTTTCAGAGGTCCACTTGCTTACTGTCAGTAAGAGAAGAGTAAGATTACTGATAACTTAGAAATGATAAGGTCTAGCTTTATAGAATTATCTGTCACTTTTCCTCATACTGTCCGAAGTCACACAGTTATGTAGACTAACTGGTGAACAGTGTCAAATCCTTTATAAGGTAGTCAAATGCACTTCTCATTTAAAGCAATATCACATACAGTCTGTCAGTGAATACCTGATGTACTGCATCTTCTGCATAGAAAAGCTCCCAGTGACTTTCTCCGTACATATATACTGTAGTACTCACAAAAGAAGTACTACAGATACAGATTTCCTTGACACAAGGACCAAGTAAAAATGTCTGTAATTGTTCAGGTTCATTTCTTGCTTTGCATGTATTTGCTTTGTACACAGGATGAATATACCATTAATTTAATTACTAATTCTGATCACTACTGTCCACCCCATCTGTATATCATAGCTATTTACTTTTTTTTCTTTTTTTTCTTTTTTCTTTTTTCCCAAAAGCAGAAGCAAAGGGAAAAGATGTAGCAATGAAATCTCTCCTCACAGTGACATCGCTCTCTTTCAGTGTTCCTTGTATTCTATGTATTGTTCACAAGTTAACTGCTTTCCTGAGGCTAGAAGTAAACAGAAGGAGGGATATCAGACATTTCCAGTCTTTTTTACTCTGAAAGTTACTTCCACAGGCATTATTATTATTATTTTTTTTTCAGTGAATAACTAAAAAGTACATGAGAACTCTAAGAGGCTCTTCACTGAGTAGAGAAATAAGGGAGTTCTTCAGACATGCTTTAAAACTGCAGTAGAATTCATAAAAGCCCTAAGTACATGTAGGAGTAAATAAATAAGTTAGTAATACTGCCTTGAGAGAAATGGAGCCCTGTGAAGCAAGGATCTCTGTTCTTCTGAAGTATTTGAGGGCAAGTCCGGACCTAAAAAGTAGAGTAAGAGTTTCATAACACATTGGGTAGGATTCAATAACTTAAATGTGGGCTTCTAGCACTATTTTAGGTTCCCTAACAAACCCAAGCCATTGCATATGATTGGTTGATTGATCATAAAAATCTGCAGAAAATCTGTGTTGTTCAGAAATGGCAGAAAAAGACTAGGTACCAGGAACCTACCTTCAGGCAATTTCCTTCTGCACTTTTGGGGTTTGGTTCCTTACATGCTCTACTTCTGTAATTGTTTCTCTAAATATTTACAATCAAGGTCTAACTCCTTTTGTTTTAATAGAACACAGGTTGTTGCATTTATTTTAGTCTCTTTGAATATTTAATGTATTTCCAACCAACAGTCATCAAATCATAGAATACCTTGAGTTGGAAGGGACCACAAAGTTTATGGAGTCTAAATCCTGGCTCCATACAGAAACCCACCAAAATCAAACCATGTCTGAGAGCATTGTCCAAAAATTTCTTGAACTCTGACAAGTGTGGTGTCATGACCAGTTCCCTGGGGAGCCTGTTCCAGTTCCTGACCTTCCTCTCAGTGAAGAACCTTTTCCAAACATCCAACCTGAACCTCACCTGTCACAGCTTCATGAGGTTCCCTCAAGTCCTGTCGCTGGTCGCCAGAGAAAAGAGGTCAGCTCCCTCCTCTCTGCTTTCCCTTGTGGGGAAGCAGTAGGCAGCCATGAGGTCACCCTTCAGCCTTCCCTTCTGAGCATGCCAAGTGACCTTATCTGACAAGCCAAGTGACCTTCACTATCACAGTGATGAGCTGTGTGAATTCTTTTTCTGACGAACTCAGGTTCACATATGTTGCAGACTAGCCCCAATGCCTTCTTTAGCCCAGCATAGTAGTAAAGATCTGAAAGGTCAAGTGCATTTTCAAAGAAAGTTTTAAGATCCAACTGGGACTCATCCTCATGTGCTGGGTAAACAAGGTAGCTCCTGGCTATGCTGTCCAATGTCTGTTTGGTAGAGGGCAGACTGTGTAAGGCAGGAAAAAATCCAGCCTCATTACAGTGGCCTCTGGCAAGTAGGCTTTTCAGATTAGATATTGTAGCTCCTCTCTGTGGATGGCTTCGGGGGATCTGTGGGAGTAAGCCATAGTAAGAGGGACAGTAAGAAGCCTGAACTTTTCTTGTGATCATCAGTATAGCATTACTGCAGATGCAATAGTAAAGAAAAGGTCTGTTATAAGCAGATTGAAAACAAAAGTTTCTTGTTTTTGCTTAGCTTCTGATCACCCACTTCTATACTAACCCACTTGAGACCTTTTTAGAGTTTCTATGTGCTTTTTACAGCAATTTCTGTTCAAGTACTACTAAGTGCAAAGAACTTTCAATGCAGAGCATTTTGGGCAACACCTCTGTATTCAGTCCTGTTGCTTTTGTCCATTTGCCACCTTTCTTATCATAGAATCATAAAATATCGTAGAATCATTTAGGTTGGAAAAGACCTTTAAGGTCATCAGATACAATAATCACCCAAGACTGCCAAGTCCTCCACTAAACAATGACCCTAAATGTTACATCCACACATCTCTTAAATGCCTCCAGGGATAGCAACCCTACCACTTCCCTGGGCAGCTCATTCCAATGCCTAACCACCTTCTCAATGAAGAAATTGTTCCTGATATTCAACCTAAACCTCCCCTGGCACAACTTGAGGCCATTTCCTTGCATCCTATCACTTGTCATCTGAGAAAAGAGGCTGATAACCTCCTCATTTCAACCACCTTCCAGGTAGTTGTAGAGAGCAATGAGGTCTCCCCTCAGACTCCTCTTCTCTACACTAAACAACCACAACTGCCTCAGTTGCTCCTCATAACTCTTATTTTCCAGTGTCTTCACCACTCTTCTCTGAATGTGTTCCAGCAACTCAATATCCTTCTTATAGTGAGGGGCCCAAAACTGAACACAGTATTCAAGGTGTGGTCTCATCAATGCAGAGTACAAAGGGACAACCACTTTCCTAGTCCTCCTGGCCACACTATTTCTGATGCAGACCAGGATGCTACTGGTCTTATTGGCTACCTGGACACCCTTCCAGCTCATGTTCAGCCAGCAGTCAGCCAGCACCCCCAAGGTTTTTTTCTGGCAGGCAACTTTCCAGCTACAACAGCCAGTTACTTAACTGCTATTTGAAATAACAGAGTCAGATACTTCCAAAAGTTGGGTGATAAACTGACAAAACCTCAACATTTTCAGAACTAGCTCTTCAGTTTAGAAGTGCAAGAAATGAGACTCAGTCATCCCATACAGGGTGGTGGTCCTCAGCCACTTAAAGCATTTTAAGACCTTGTGCAGGGTTTGCTGCTCCAGCTGGACACATATAAGTCTATGGAGTCCAATGGGATTCATCCCAGGGTAGTCAAAGGGCTGTCTGATGTCATCGTGAAACCTCTTTCAATTATTTTTTCAACTGTCTTGGGAACCTGGAGAGGTCCCAGTCAAATGGAAGCTGGAAGACATTCTCCCAGTTTTCAAGAAGGGAAAGAAACAAGATCCTGGTAATTGCAGGCCTGTCAGTCTCACTTCAGTGCCTGGTAAAATTATGGAGAAAATTATATATAATTCTGGAGCACCTCTTCTATGAGGACAGGCTGAGGGAGTTGGGGTGGTTCTGCCTGGAGAAGAGAAGGTGTTGGAGAGACTTCATTGCAGCCTTTCAGTACCATGGCAGGGCAGTAGATAATCTTTAAGGTCTCTTCCAACCCAAACCAAGAGATCACTTGGTTTGTTCAGCTCAGAGAAGAGGAGACTGAGGGGAGGCCTCATGGCAGCCTGCAGCTTCTTTATGGGGGAGGGTGGCTGGGGGGCAGGGGGGGAATGGAGGCAGAGATGCTGATTTCTCTCTGGTGACCAGCGATAAGAGCTGAGGGAACGGCAAGGAACCGTGTCAGGGGAGGTTCAGGTTGGATGTTTGGAAGAGGTTCTTCACAGAGAGGGTGGTCAGGCACTGGAACAGGCTCCCCAGGGAACTGGTCATGACACCAAGCCTGACGGAGTTCAAGAATTGTTTGGACAACACTCAGACATATGGTTTGATTTTGGTGGGTTCTTGTATGGATCGAGGAGTTGGACTGCATGATCCTTGTGGATCCCTTCCAACTCAGGATTTTCTATGTTTCTGTGTTTCTGTGACCTCTCCAATGTCTCCCATCAGCTTTAATTTGAAGCTGAGATAGCCAGTGGAGCTGGTTAAAATTTTCAAGGTAGCTATAAAACACTTAGCTAGGAATTCCTAGCTTTATAACACTTAGCTAGGAATTCCTAGCTTTATAACACTTAGCTAGGAATTCCTAGCTTTATATATTGTCCTCTAGCCTTATAAATAATATTTTTTTGGATAAAAATGTGAACATATATACAATATTGTAATTTATATGCTATAATAATAGAGAAGGTAACACATAACATAACGTAAACTATAAAATATAAACTATATAATGTAATACATAATACATAAAGCATAACACATAACATATATTCATGGTACTTTATATATAATCTCATATCATTATGAGCAAAAACATATTACTATGGGTTATTTCATAGTATTACAGTTTATATGTTATATGTCCAATTTCCATGTTGTGTATATATATATAATGTGTATATATCTAACATAGTAATTCATGTATTTTTATGTATATAACCTGAATATAATGTGTATATACACCCAATATTACACGCTTATAAATGTAATAACACAAACATATAATACCTAAGCATATATATAAACATTGCACATATTTACATTTACCAGTCTTGTGTTACAAAAGATTTATGCCTTTTGCTAATTAGCACATTCCAAATAGCAGAGTAGTTTCTTGCATGAAACTTGAAAAAAGGCAGGACTTGGTTTGGGAATTGATGAACCAAGAACTGATAAGTATTACCAGCTTCCTTCTGCTACTTGTTATGAAGAGGAGCCAGTTATTTATAAAGAAAGACTCAGAATGTTCCCGCTATATACTGTGAACTCAGAAATTCAGAAATTCTGAAGTAAATTCTTTTTAGTGGTGCTGGACAATGTCTCTGTCTATAAATTGTGTATCTGTCCTTTTCCTGGGATGTAATAAGGCAGATGAGGATAAGAAGTATGATGGCAGATTTTATTTAGGTTCTGCCAGCAGCATGTCAGCAAAGGCAGATAAGGCTTATATCCTGAGCTCTGTGCTTGCTACCAGGTTTACATCTGCTGATACTCATGGATTGCAATGCAAAAATGCAACATTAACTTTCCCCTGATTCTTCAAAATGTAACCTATAATAAAAATTTAAGTTAAACAGTTTTTTATCTTAATTTTCGTTTTACCCTGAAGTAGTATCCATTACTATATTAAAACCTACTGTAATTTTCCCAATAGCCAATATAGTTTTGCAAGTATGGTGGTGATTTGGAAGGATATTTTTGTTTTATTTGATTAGGACTAGTTCAAACACAAGAAAGAGCACTCTTGGTTTTGCTTGCTCTGGCTACATCCCCAACATGATATTGTCTTTTTTATTACTGTACTAGGTATACAGAAAATGTGTGTTTCATATGACATGCAACAGTTTTGACACTAGCAATGTCACTAGAGGTGAGTTACAGCCAAATAACACTAACAGAAAGAGATGGAATATCCATTCAATAAAAAGGTTAAAACCAAGAAAAACAGAATGTAAAAAACAGCAGGTCAGTCTCATAAACAACTCTAATTGTAATTATTCTCAAGGAAGTGAAATATCCCATTTTCAACTAAGATGTATTATATCAGGCAAGATCTATGGCATAGTGAAGGAACAAATGGGAAACAATCTCTCACAGGAAGGAAGCAGCAATTACAAGATGATTTATGTATAACTGGCCTCATGGTAGTGGTTTGGGATTTTGGGAGGTCATTGGATTCTCTGCTGTATGCAATTTGTAAAAATGAGAAAGAGAATATGCCTGACTATAAAATTGTTAATTTGTCAAAGATATCCAGTTTCTGGCATCTTGAACTTAGAGTACATTACAAAGAAAAGGAGTTGGGGGGTGGGAAGGTGGAGGCAGTACAACAGCAAAATCTCTGAACACTCACAAATAAAGTTGTGTTGATAAATGAAAGTAATTACTAATTGTTCTACTAAAGTATTTTAAATATTACTAACTAAACATTACTAACATTACTAAAGTATTCACAGAAGTCTTTACAATAAGATCCTATTAGAAATAAGATCCTATTATGGCAAGCAGATAGACCACATTTTGAAATTATATCAATGGTACTCAATTGTTTGTAAGCCATCATGTAAGCCACTGATGCTGGGAGGCAGAAGAACAAAATGGCAATGAGACACTAGCTGATTAGGTGCCTGTGCTTCATTTTGTAACCACCACGTTGGTTAGAGGGATTCCATAGAGATTCATAGGGAATTACTACATGAATGTGCCTCACAACTGCAGACTGAACAGTGGTCTAGTGCAAAAACCTTGTATGATACCATGATGCCATTTCCACAAGTGGTGTTGCTGAGTTCAGACTGAATTAGTCAGTAATGCAGTTTGGGTAGGTCATAACAAACCTTTCGATGGAGGAATCCAGTGTCCAGCTCCATTGTGGCCATTTCCAGCAATCATGTTGAAACTCCAGACCCTCAGATACATTCATGCTTTGCAAATAAACAGTCCTTTGGATTCAATTCCACCTACTGATTAGACCTTAGAAGAAGATTATATGCTTTTGAATGAATGACATTTCAGATAATCAAGACCAGTATATTTTATTGAAGTTGTTCGCAGCTGTGGTATCACATTCTGGATTTTTTGTCATTTGCCATGATCAGTACATGGCAGGGAAATAGAGCAGGGGGGACTGTGTCTGCACTGATTTGTATCACCACTGCCGTAGTAGTCTATCTGCCTATCAATTTGATATTAAAAATGTTTTTGCTAGATCCAAATAGTTTGGAAGTCAGAATACTTGTTTTTGAAAAAGGACTAATAGTCTCCCATCCTTTTCTAGTAGGAAAAACTAATATGACAAAGATACATTAGTGTTTTTGCAAAGTAAAATAATTTCTTTAACAGTATACTAGAAGAAGCTGACCTATGCTCTTAGAAGAGCTGTGTACACTGACCTCTTTTGGAAATTAAGGCCTGAAATGTTAGCTTTTCTGCAATTAGAAGATACGAGTGCAGTGGACCTTGAAGCCTGTTTTCAAAGCTTGGTAGTTGTCAGAGGAACTGTAATAGTGATGTATGTTTTGAGGCAAGAACTCCTGACTGTCTTTGTACAAAAAAAATAATTTCTGTGTTTGGTGATAATTATATTTATGGGTCAAAAGAAAGGTTATAATTGGATTATTTAACATGTATTTTCAGACAATTACCATTTCTTTAAAGAACACTGAGAGCATAACAAACATATATGACTGAAGGAAACAGTATTTTAAACAAGATGGAAGCCCTGATAGGAGAGGTCAGTGGCATTTTCCTGTGGTAATCTTTCTGCAAAATATAGGTTATCTACAGTATTTAAGGTTCTTCCACTTTTTTGACATGATCTATATGATATATATCATATTCCTTCAAAAGTAATTTGTCTTATCAACAACAAAATACTTTTGCCACCAGGTTTCTGTGCAAATCTAATTTTAATCTCTTACATCTTTTGCAAATCAACTTTAACCATGCTTATTTCTGAATTTATTAGTACTAGGTATTAGGAAACCAGGATGAATCTATCACTTTGTAATATAATTTAATACAATTTCATTTTTCATTTAGAGAACTGTAACCTTACACATAACTTCTAGAATTGGTTAACTCTATTCTCTGAAACCCTGAAGCAAAAGCTAAAGTTGCATCTGATGAAAAAGATGACATTTTAGATAGCAACTGCTGAATTAATACCTCGATACCTTCCCCCCCCAGTCGCCCAGCCCAGATGTACAAGCATTACTACTGCTGTCACACTTTGCAAGCCATTCCACTCCCAAAATATTTGCCAATCATGCCTTATTTTAATCAATATATTTTGGAAATTGTAGTCAAAGTCTGAATTCAGCATTTTTAACATGTTTATGATTGAGCTTTCTTAAAGATGAGGAGATTTATTCCCTTTCAAAAACTCTTCTAATGTTCTATGGGAGTAAATATTATACAGTAACTGCAGTCACTACAACTGCTGTTTGGCCAAGTTTACTGTTGCAGTATTCATATCAGATTTGAAGTTCACTTCTATAGTTTTATATTTTTTCCCATAAGATGAAGAAATTCTAAATAAATAGTAATGTCAGGACATATTTACATCATGACCACCGATGTTCTGGGGTCCTTTCCAAGGAGAAAATGATCTACACTGTCGTGGTAACAGATGTATGCTGGTGAGAACCCCATCTTGATTTGAAGCATATGCAAAGTTATGACATAACATGTTTTTTCTAAATACTTCATGATCTAAAGTTGTCCGATTAGGGAAATATTTTGACAAATGTCTTTACTGAAAATGTATAATGCATTAAATTAAAAAAAAAAAAAAAAAAGTTTAAACAGAAACTTCTCCTCCTCCCAGAAAGGAAAAGCTCTGAAAGACTAGGAGGAAAAAAATCTGATCAGTCCTACATGCCTTCTTTCTGTGGGACATACCATACTTGATTTTTAACATTTAAATGTTTCGTAACTTGTGATTATAAGGAGGTTTGTCTGAAGTAAGTCAATGTGTGTATTACAGAATGCAAAGTAACTTCCCAGGTTCGGCATGTTATAAAACATGGATGGGATTGATGTGTAATAACCAGCATGTACTAAATTCGTAGTGCTTTTACACTTCTGTGTTGTGTATGGTTTCAGGATGTTGTGCATTTGAACATTGTATTAAAAATATTAACAAAATGAGCATGACTGATATAGTACATACTTAACAGAGTAAAAGTGATATTGATTATGATGATGCCAGTTATCATATCATGTTTGAAATTGCAATGGAAGCTTGTACTGTAATGACACCAACATCAATAAATTCCCAGGGAACTTGCATAGTGATCACAAGGAACAACACCCAGACAGAACAGTTTAATTCAACTTAGAAATGTAGAAAATAATGAAACTTGATAAAAGGAGAGCTTCTTTTCTTCTCTCATGTTCAAAACAGGGCAAATTCATAATAGATGGTGAAATATTTTTTTTCTGGAACCAGGAGTTTCATTTTCCTATGTTTCTTTGAGACTTTTTTTACATATACCCACATATACACAGAAGTAAGAGAGAAGTCAATATGTAGGAACCAGCAGAGATAAACACATAAAGACTGATATTTCATAGCATATCAACAATTTGGTCTATACTGGGGAACTGATGGGTTGTGGTAAACTCAAGTTCATCCTTAAAAACTGTGATGGAAATGTGGTGCACAACAGTTATCTTGAATAATATCCAACATAAATCTGTACCTTATACAATCAAAATAAATGCCCTAAATAATCAGTTTCCAGTCATAATGGGAACTGATGGTGAATCCAGGAGCAGACAGTGCGAACAAGTCCTGAGTACACACCTCATTTCCCACAAGCTTTTGTGAGAGTTCAGAAGTTAGCGGATTGTTTCACTGAGGTTTTAGTTGACTCCTTATTAATGTTCAGTTCACACTTAGGCAAAGTGTCTCAATTGCAGAGAGTAGTAAAAATAAAAACAAAAAAAGAATTTATCTCTATTGTGTAAAGACTAGAAAATAGACACAAAAGTGATTTATTTTGACAAACAAATTAATTTATACTACTTTTTAATTAAATTTCTCATTGCCAGAACTGGCCATAGGCTCTTCTATAAGGCTATATGTAAATACATATTCTGAAAATACTGAGGGGAAAAAAAATAGTGAGAAAAGGATTCTGTAATAATTCTAAGGCTGTAGAGTGATCCTGGTTTCTTTTTTTTTTTTTTCTTTTTTTTTTTTACTAGCTATTAAAAAGTAACCAGTCTTGATCTTTTCTCCTTTCTGTCCATATGAATCAGTTCATCTCAGGCTTGTGAGATAAGATAAATAATATTTGAGTATTCCCACAATATGTTTGAAATTAACATTTTCCTAACAGTCCTACAAGGAAGCTTATTTTCTAGGATACTGGGGAAAAAAAAAAAAAGAAAAAAAAGAAAAAATGCAGAAATCTTATATTGTAGGAGAAATTGATAAACTCATTTGGGTTTAGACAGATACACTGATTTGACCAGTGTTGTTCTAAATAATGGGTGCTTGATTGTGTGTTCCTAATAGGTTATTAATAGCAAGCCACATTCTTATATCTATTTGCTTAAGCTTTGCATCCATTTACGTATGAAAAAAACCCTCATGAAAGAGTTGAGGAATTCCAGAGTCCTTCACTTTAGATAAAAATTCAGGATAAAGAATTAAAGAAAAATCAGTTTTCCATATCATTCTATACATCTGCATGTGACATCAGTCAACAATCACAGCATGCTAAAGCAATAACAAGAATGGATTTCCTGGAAACCCAGCTGTTATCATGTATGCATCTTTCTCTAGTTTTTTTTTTTTTAAAAGGAATATCTAGTTTCTCAATTCAGATTAGGATCCCACTAAAACAGTAAAAACAATATCCCAACAGTAAAAACAATAATGTAGTATTTGATCTTAAACTTAAAGGGAGATCTCTTTAATAAAGGGACTTCAGTTCAGGAGAATCCCATCCAGTTTTGGGTTCTCTGATCCCTGTTTGATCTGAAGGAAAAGTTAAATGTTTATGATAAGGAGCCTGCACAAACAACATTTCCTTCTTGTAGTCAGAGGACCTGTCCCCAGTATGTTTTTAAAACACTCTCTATAGCATATTTGTTGATGTATTTTGGATTCTAAGGAGGTAATAATCTCTGTTTGGGACTGAAACTTTGAATCTTCACACAGAAGTAGTACTTACGGTTTTCCTTCAAAACTCAAGATACGGAAGAGGTTGTTGGTTTCTGTTGCCTTTCTTTTTTTTTTTTGTCTGTTTGTTCCCTCCCTCTCCCCAAAAATATCTAGAAGAACATTTTATACCTGAATTATTAGATTGTTTGTGCAGAGTCAATTATTTCAGCTGGTTGGAGGGATTTTGATCTACAAATCCATGCTTGCTCCAACTGCTATCTCTGAATTACCACACTGTACCATTTCCTATGAATAATACTCAATTTTGGTTTTCTTGTCAGCCTTTTTTTAAAGTAAGGTCAACATTCACTGTTCAAACATTGATGAGTCATATATCTACAAAGATTTTGTTTATGTACCAGACTTGGTGAAATCACAAGGTACTGAAATTTTGAACATCCTGAACCATTCATTAGGAAAACTGTTTTCTAAGGACAACTAACTACAGCTTGTTTCTGGGGCTGAGAATAGACACAGATATTTTCATGCAGTTTTGATGCAAAATTACTAGAGTGCAAAAATATCCTTTTTTCATATATATGTCTCTCAGGAATAAGCATCTACATTTATGAGCTGTATTTGCAAATACTCATTTAACTACAGAAGTGACGGCCTTTATGTCTTAAGAGCTATCCTTTTGAATGCCATCAGGCCTCATTTCACTTTGCACTCATTTGAGCTTTGTACATCAAACTGAAGAACTGATGACATAATTAAATGCCACAGGACTAAGACTGAAGGAATATGAGAGATGGCCATGAACAAATGGACAGAGGTAAAAGTAAATGACATAAACAGTAAAGACGGAAGAGAATAAAAAAATTATCTGATTTCAACTCAGGAGTAATATTCATTGAAAACAAACAAACAAACAAACAAAAAAAAACCCAGTGTTTTGGCCTTAAAGGTAATGCAAACCTAGGTGAAATCACTACACATTCTGTATCTTGTCCTTGTGACCCTTCTTTTGCTAGCAGAATATGAATCTGTTAATTAAATAGCCAGAGACTGTACAGCGTAAGTTGATTTACAACATTAGGAGGTACATGAATTCCTTACTTTGCTCAGCTCAGCCAATTTCAAAGTGGTTTCCTTTAATCTTCATTTACTGGAATTTCACTCTAACTCTCACGAATATTTATGGCAAGCTGCCTACTGCGGTGATGGGCTGCCGCACCTTTTGAAAGATGTAATATGGACTTGGTGTTCTTGATTTCTAGAGTAGAGATGTCAACTCAGGGGATTTAGACACTATACATAGTCATAAAATGAATAGCTATATTAGAACACAAAGAGGAGATTAGTTAGAAATTAGGTAGGGTATTGGTATTGTATTCACCAATTCACAAATCATTTATATAAACTATTAATACTTTGCTTTAAAAACGATGTATGTAAACAGACAAGACATCCACATACACCAGGAAAAAAAAAAACACACACAAAAAAAACCACAACACAGTACAGATCTTTCTTCTGTTTTCAGCTAATTAGTTGTTACTGAAAATATTTTATAAAACTTTTAAAGCTTCTCCTGTTGCCGCAGATTACCGAAAGCTACATGTCTCCCAAGTCCATGATTAGTTTTTCAGTGAAAAGTATTGGTCATTATCTACTGTACTCATCAAATTTTAACAGAGTCTTTTCCCCTTTGAATTAAAAACAAAACAAAACCCAACTGTCTTACTTCAATGTAGAAGCAAATCTACCTGCTTCTATAAATACAAATTGTGTGTAGGCAAATTTAATATGTTATACATTTGAATGGTTTGAACATACTGGCAGAGGAACTCTGAGTCAGTATATTTAGAAGACTTAGGTTTATGTGACAAGTTAAATGCTTCTGCACTTGGGAGTCAAAGAGTGACTTCCTTCTCTGATTATGTTGTTTGATAAACTCTTCACTGAATTCCTATAGTACATTCACGTTGAATTGTTTTCCCAACTAATTTCCAAAAGGTATATGACTACGGGTTCATTATAAACATTTAAGACTATATAAAAATACATGAGGCGATACATTTCAACATTCCTTTTTTGTTTGTTTTGTTTTTGTTTTTGTTTTACAGAGCTGCAATAGTCAGAATCTATGTCTCTGTGTGTTTTGGCTTATAACCACAGCAAGGTCATTTAGTTACTTTAGTGTTTATTGCACCTGTATTTAATACAGAAATTGTGTCTGAATGGCCAAGCAACACAATAGTTTGTGAAGGTTAATTGTGAAACCCGATAGAATTTGCTAGTGATTTTTAACATCAAAGCTTAGATTAAAGAAACAGCCCTAGCTCATTACCTACAATTGCGCATTCATTCCATCTTTTCCCATATTTATTGCAGTGAGACATAGAAATAAAGAAAAGGAAAAGAAAGCTTGCTTCACTTAATGGCTTAGGATGAAAGAAAGAAGCTACTGTATTTCAGATGAGGCTAAATTCAGCAAGATGATGCAGTGCCACATTGCTGTGTAATATACCTGACCAAGGTCACCTCGCCAATAGCAGTTCACAAATGGAAATGTTAATGAGTGTGCACATTTATAAAAGAAACCAGATGTGACTAGAATGTATGTTGAATGTGGATTGATATCTACTATGCAGACATCTAAGGTAGAGATGCTTTATATGTGTTTAAATGGATGGCATATTTAGGATATTATTTCCATATTTTGAATATAATTTATTTACTTAAAATAATTTATAAATTAGGTAACATCTCCAAAACAGTTCAAACTGATGTGTAGCCTAGATGCAAGAGTCCATTAGATGCAAGAGTCCAGGGCAGAAGGCCGGCCTGGCTGACCCGGGATCTTCTACTGGAGCTTAGGTGAAAAAAGAAAGTGTACAGCTGCTGGAAGGAGGGTCAGGCGATGAGGAAGGAATACAGGGATGCTGTTCGTGTTTATAGGGAGAAAATTCGTGTGGCCAAAGCCCAACTAGAGTTGAAGCTGGCCATGTCTGTGGGAGACAATAAAAAAGTTTTTTTTAGATATGTTAACAGAAAAAGGAGAACCAAAGAAAACATAGGTCCGCTACTTGATGGGGAAGGTCTCCTCACAGACAATGACATAGGCAAAGCAGAGACGTTTAATGCCTTCTTCGCCTCTGTCTTCAACACTGATGATGGGCTTCAGGACCCAGGGTGCCCTGAGCGGGAGGACCATGACAGTGGGAATGACAAACTCCCAACTGACCCTGAACATGTGCGGGATTTGCTGCTCCCCCTGGACCCATACAAGTCCATGGGTCCGGATGGTATTCATCCCAGGGTGCTTAAAGAGCTGGCTGACGTCATCGCGGACCTCTCTCAATTATTTTTCAACAATCTTGGGAATCTGGAGAGGTCCCAGTAGACTGGAAGCTGGCAAATGTTGTGCCAATTTTCAAGAAGGGTAAGAAAGAAGACCCTAGCAATTACAGGCCTGTCAGTCTCACGTCAGTGCCTGGTAAAATTATGGAGAGGCTGATTCTTGAAGTTATTGAGGCGCACCTGGGGGACAATGCAGTCATTGGTCCCAGCCAACATGGGTTCATGAGGGGTAGATCCTGCCTAACAAATTTGATTTCCTTTTATGATAAGATCACCCATCTAGTCGATCAAGGGAAACCAGCTGATGTGATCTTTTTGGACTTCAGCAAGGCTTTTGACACGGTTTCCCATAGGATCCTACTGGACAAAATGTCCAGCATACAGCTAAACAAAAACATCATACGATGGGTGAGCAATTGGCTGACAGGCAGGGCTCAAAGGGTTGTGGTAAATGGGGCCACATCTGGCTTGTGGATGGTCACTACTGGGGTCCCTTAAGGCTCCATTTTAGGGCCAGTCCTCTTCAATGTTTTTATAAATGATTTGGATGTAGGACTAGAAGGCGTTTTGAGCAAATTTGCCAACGACACCAAACTTGGAGGAGTTGTGGACTCTGATGAGGGTGGAAAGGCCCTGCAGAGAGATCTGGACAGATTGGAGAGCTGGGCGATCACCAACCACATGAAGTTTAACAAAAGAAAGTGCCGGGTTCTGCACCTGGGACAGGGCAACCCTGGCTATACGTACAGACTAAGTGATGAGACGCTGGGGAGCAGCCCCGCAGAGAGGGATCTGGGGGTTGTGGTTGACAGCAAGTTGAATATGAGCCAGCAGTGTGCCCTGGCAGCCAGGAGGGCCAACCGTATCCTGGGGTGCATCAAGCACGGCATCGCTAGTCAGTTGAGGGAGGTGATTGTCCCGCTCTACTCTGCGCTGGTCCGGCCTCACCTTGAGTACTGAGTGCAGTTCTGGGCACCACAGTACAAAAAGGACATGAAACTGTTGGAGAGTGTCCAGAGGAGGGTGACGATGATGGTGAAGGGCCTAGAGGGGAAGACATATGAGGAGTGGCTGAGGTCACTGGGCCTGTTCAGCCTGGAGAAGAGGAGGCTGAGGTGGGACCTCATCGCAGTCTACAACTTCCTCGCGAGGGGGAGTGGAAAGACAGGTGACCTATTCTCTGTTATCACCAGTGACAGGACCTGCGGGAACGGTGTTAAGCAGAGGCAGGGGAAATTTAGGCTGGACATCAGGAAGGGGTTCTTCACCGAGAGGGTGGTCGTACACTGGAACAGGCTCCCCAGTGAAGTAGTCACTGCACCAAGCCTGTCTGAATTTAAGAAGTGATTGGACTGTGCACTTAGTCACATGGTCTAAACTTCTGGGTAGACCTGTGCAGTGCCAGGAGTTGGACTTGATGATCCTTATGGGTCCCTTCCAGCTCGGGATATTCTATGATTCTATGATTCTATGATTATGGAGATCCCTAAATGAGCGCTGATCATGTGAGCTCCAGAGCTAAAAGTAACATAGCCATGCCAAGAGATTTAAATAGTATAGATGTGGATGCATGGTATTCTGGGATACATTTTCAAGACCTGAGCTCATACCTGTGCACATTCACTGGACTGTGGTAACGCACCAGCTAGTTTAGGCTTTCTGCACTGTGCCACGTGGAAAATGGGACTTGGGCCCTTAAAATAGAAAATGAGTGCAGCTGTACAGAGATCAGTGAGATTGTGGAACATTGGAGACATGGGTTATTGCCAGGAAACCCAATTATATTGTTGGGAAGCAATAGTTCATATTACATGATCCCTTTGGATTCTTTCATCTATTTTTCTGTTTCTCTAAGTTGTCTGGGTTTTTCTTGGTGTTAATTACAATTTGCTGGATTTTTATTTTTTTTTGTTAACCATATCAGCCTCAGTAAAATCCAAATTAAATTCAAGCAAGAAAATCACCATGGATCAGCATATTTAGCACATTTACAAAGAAAGTCAAGCTCTTTCCGAATCCACCACTTCAGAAATAAACCTGGTTGTTAGTTTCTCAAAATAATCCCCTCATCTTTTATTCAAGGATTGTTTGTAGGCTTAAGATGTTAGTGTTAACATAATTTCCTATGAGGCTATTTAGATTTCTCTTTGTTGTCTTCAGAGCTCAGTTGTTCATGATCAAATTATGCAAAGTTTTATAAGGCCAGTAACTGGGACCAGACTGTCAAAATTGCTGGGCATCTTGATCCCAAGCAAAGGGCAATGAGCTATTTCAGAAAAGATAACCACAGACATCCCACAGGTTTCAGATTTTTAAATATTTATAATTTTATTATAAAGTGTTTCTTTTAAGCTAAATAATGTAAGATCATATGAGCCATCTGAAACAGAAATTAGGAAAGCTGGAGGTTGACATTATTGTTCAGAGCTAACCTTGGGTTTACTAATTTCTCTGGATTGCCTGCTTCCATCCATCCTTCTTTCCTTTCTCTCTTTCTTCCTTTTCTTCCATTTGTTCCTTCTTTCCTTCCATTTTGTAGGAATCAGGAAGAAGACAGAACATTTGTCAGTGTCCTATTGCTTATATTTGTCTACTTAGTCTTGGGCAGGAAGGGCATGGAGTGGTGAACGGTGTGTGCTAACAATGTAAGACCTGTTAAAGAACAGGAATTCTTCAGTCCAACACCCAGGTTAAAAAAATCATTTACATTTTTTCAAAAACCAAAAAACCAACAGCAACAGCAACAAGACAGCGTGTAAGATATTCAAGCTCAAAATAATGTTTAATATAGCTTGATATCAAAGCAAATTTGTGGTATTTTAATAATATTTCATCAGAGAGTGAATAAATTATTTTGCCAAAGCATATGAAGCTGGGGGAAAAAAAAAAAAAAAAAAGAGAGATACTTACCAAACACAAGGATAAATGATACAGAAAACCACTTTCAAAACAGACATTTTAGAGTGGAAGCTGTCTTCTAAATTTAAAGGAGCTGAACTGGAATAACACACCAAAACAAACCCCAAACCAAACCAAACCAAACCAACCAACCAACCAAACAAAAGCCAAAACCAAAAACAACACTTTAAAGATATTTTAGATATGATATTGAAAAGAATTTGTAGTATCCAGGAAATCACTCAAAATCACCAGGAAAGATCAATAGCTGATACTTCATTATGTTTATTTTAGAATGAATGATAATAGAATTGAAATGTTAGTCACTTTCAGGGAGCTATCATTCAATATGATTTTTTCTGATTTTCTTACTACTATGTATTCATGTTTGACATTGTTTTCATAGAAAATGTGGACTTTTTCTAGTTCCACCATCATGTTGAATGTGTGAATGGATAGCAAAACAAACAATGACAAGTAAAAATAATGGAAAATATATTTCATAGCTGTGTGTAATGTATCTTCTCACATAATTAAAAATATATTTTCTAAATATTTTAAAAGAATTATTTTAAATGTGAATATGGAAAATGAATATGAAAATACACTGAAATAAAAATATGCCAATTCTGAGTAGTCTAACAGATGTGCCTGCTATCCCTGTTCCCCTTTCATATAGTTCTTCTCAAGCAAATTATAAGCAAAGCCTAAAAAGCTTACTCCCGCAAGGGTTCCTAAATTTCTGTGATAAAGTTAGGTGTTACTTAATAAAATCAGTCATATAAACAGTTCATTCCAATAAGTATATATTTTTATATGCCTATTTATGTATATTCATTTTTGACCAGTAGCAAGTAATCATTTCAGACATACACAATGTGCCTTTGTTCTGGCAAAGATATTATATAAAGCATTCACAATGAAAATATTTAGGTTTTGCATTAATAAGCTCAATTTTGAAATTTATTTTTGAAAATCCTATTTCTGTGAAATGCTGAGTAAGGTGCTGTCACATAAGAGTGATCTTAAGTCTGCAGAAGACAATTAAAAGACTCTCATTTATATAAATTACTTTTTTTTTTTTTTTTAAATCCAGCTCTGAATCAGTATAAATTGAAAGATCTTATTTTCAATGGTTCATACTCATAGGATTTATTTGGTATTATTTTCCTTGGCTAAGGGTGGGGGGTGGGGGGTGGGGGAGAGGGGGGAAAGCAAGAAAAAGAGCTGTGATTAGTAAAGTGTTAAATGAAGTAGAGGGGAACGTGTCAGAAAAAGTACTCTGCATCTTATGAATATTCCAAAAAATGTAGTCTCCCTTTTACAAAATAACAGTATAAAAACTTGGTAGTGTTCATTTGAACACTGAAGCAATGAACTATATTTCTAGTTCTTGGCATGTCAGAAATGGAGTCTTCCTTAGGAAGTCTGGCGTATAATGGGAGACACAAATTAGACTTCTGAAATTGTTTTTATAAGAACATCAATTCAGTGAATTTTTCTTCATTAAGGTCTTGGTTATATTAAAAAAAGAAAAAAAAAAGAAAAAAAAAAAAGAGTCATTTTTAATTCCTATGCAGGAAAAGTTCTGGTTTAGGGATCCAAGAAATTAAGGCTTGTGCTCAATTGTGTCCTGTGAGAAAACAAATCTGTCACAGTGAGTGATCCAATCAGTTTCTCAGAACAAAGTGTATCACTGAGGACAAGATAGCATTATTTTCATTTTGGAACTTTATGGTTATTAATTCTGAAGTGTCTTTTGAACATAACTGGGGGAATTATTTTGCTTTATTTGTCTTTGGAAAAGTGCCAGTGAATCAAACATTAGACTTCAGCAGAACAGCTATAGTTGTTCTGGAGAGGGTCACTTGTACCTCTGTGGTATTTTCATCAAAATTGGACTTCAAGACTACAGAAAGATTCCAATTTGATAACTGGTGTTCTCTCTTCTACTAAAGTACTTTGAGCTCAGTTTAGACAAACCTGTCAGCTCTTTGTGGCTATGAGTAATATTATGCCTTCAATGCTAATGGTCAGAATTGCAGCTAATACATACTCCCAACTTTCAAGCAAATATGCAGAGATAGATTATGATGTCTGCAACAGATTTAACATATTTCTTTAAACACAAGAGATATGCCCTCTGATTTAGCTGATTGCTTTTTTTTTTTTTTCAGATAAGTTGACTGTATATAGGTACATTTTATTTGCAGTGTGAAAGCTAAATCAACTGTACTCCTATAGAATATCAAACAATATTTTACTAATGTGGCTAAACATCATCTTTTCTTATATAATCTAGTTTTGATGTATTAAAGGTACAACACCTTGGACTGTACATGAAAATTTTAGGGTACTATATTATCAGAAGCCAGTCTGAAATGTATGAGCCTTAGGGAAAAACACAGAGACCCTTCCTACTTAAAGACTGATAAGAAATTATGCAGCAGATTCAACACATCACAAAGCTAGAGAGTATACAGAAAAAGAAAAGAAAAAAAAGACATCTCAGTATTATTACTTCTGGGATAGAGAAAAAACAAAAACCAAAACAAAAACAAAACAACAAAACCCAAACCAAACCAAAAAAAAAAAAAATTTCCATGCTAAATTTCCTTTGGGATTCTTTACAGTGGGGGTCTCTTGGTTTGTGGCAGGCCTGAAGAACATTCAAGCAAGGCATGATTATTTTATGAGAAAGACAGAAAAAGAGTTCTGTAGCATAATTGCTGCCAGAACATATGAAGAGGCAAAACAATCTGGGCTTTATTAATCAAAAAACAGGGAGATTACTGAAGACCTTTCTGTGTCCTCCCAGCAAAGTTTATTACCCAGCTGTTTCTACCCATAATTTTGGTTTGGCCTTTTTCAGGTTAACTACTGTAGCAATGAGTCATTTTCATTTTCTTCTAGATAAAAGGAAGGCGAGACAGTTAATTAGCCAAATCACCCTTCTTTTGATGCAGCAGCAAGTCTAGAATCCAATTAAAAAGGCATCACAGGACTATTGTTTGGCAGAGAGTGGGCGCTGAGAGAGGAGCCTGGGGTGGACAGCCCACACTTTCCTGCCAGCAGGTCAATCTGATAGCACAGGCCACTCTCCTATGAAGACAGCAAAAACCTGATGATGTTCAGGATGATGAAGTGCCTGCTTTTCTTATGTAAACTAACTGCTGGCTCACTTTTCAAAGGATCAAGTTTTCTTCTGAGAAGAAGATTTCTTTAAAGTCACCTAAGAAAGCAATCAGGGTGATAACACCTCTGTGAGAGGAGATCACGTTATATGGAAAGCAGTGCATGAAAGGACTGTTGCAAGGTGGCATTTTATAACAGTAAGTCTGAAAAATAAATGTATAGGGCAGCGTGAGTGAAGCCATAATACGTCAAATATGCCTTTATCTCTAGTGAAATGTTTCTAGACTTTTCCAGTTCTGAGAAAAAGATGCTGAATAATAAGAGATGGTCTTCATCCCCATCATATAAACAAATGTAAATTCCTGTAGAAACCCCACATTCAGAGAAGTTTAGGGCTAAAATTATGCATCCCAAACTGATGTCCCTAGTAATAATACATTAGGAAGCATTACCGAAGGTCTGATTTTATTTCTTAAGTAAAATCTTTTTACCATATGAAGTCCAAACTGCTGAATGCTACAAAAATATTGATGAGGAGAGTATAGTTATACTATATGTACATGAACAAGTCAGTCAAAATCTGATTGCTGATTCTGCATATACAAGTAAGGTTAACATATATTTATTTGGAGCTAAATATCCATAGACAGAGATAGTACATATCAGAGACTCCTTTTTTGAACTTCTGGCTGAGGTTTCATGTTTTCTGATTTTCATCCAAACTTGGTAGCTGAGTGTTTATTTATCCAGTATATCTGAGAGCTGGATTTTCACACTCTCTGTGTGAAGTGGCACTTCCAGCTATCTCCACTCTTATTTTCTCGATTTGACAATTCCTGTATTATATACTCAGTGTGATGCTAAATTCCTTGTGAATCTTCTTTAAGGCTTATATTAGCTGTTACTTCAGCTTCTGAATTCCTTTCCAATCATCTTTTGCCTTGCATTTTGATTCTGGTACAATCAGTTCTAGTTTCTGCTTTATGTTTTTTTCTTTTTGTGGCTGATTGTTTCAACAATTACAGTTCAATGCTTTAATTTAAATATGAAGTATCTTTGCCTCTGATCCTCAAATGTAATTCAAATTCAAGATGTGGTTGAACATGAAAGTTATAATACCCTAAGTGTAAAGCAGATAAAGAAATATGAACACTGAAGTAATTTAGGTTAAACAATCTTTATATAAATACTTTAACTTGAGTTGTACCATTGTGTGTATCCTTCCTGATGCTCTAAGGACTGTGTTGTGAGACCAAAATGGGTTTACCCAATAACTAAAATATTACACATAAAGGAAAAGGCATAAGAAGTCTTTGAAAAAAGAAAAGGGGGTGGGGGGCAGGAGGTACTTTTTAGGCCATTACTAGAAACAGCAGTACTGTCAATGCATTAAGGGACCTGCAGCAGAGGTAAATTATTTTGAAGTACTGCATGTATTTCTGTGCCAACTTCATTTGAAAAGTGTGCTTGATGAAAGGAAGGAGATCATTAGATTTCTGCTCCATAGCCCATGGATATTCTGCAGTGTTTCCTGAATATGCAACTTGTTCTATACATACTCATCCCACACATTACTGTCCTGCTATATTTGCTCAAGGTTTGTAATGCTAAATGAGATACAGAAAATCATTAATCAAAGATGTCTTTCATGCTCAGAGGTAATGCAGATCTATCTAGAGCTTAAATCTGTCAAATTTCATCCAGACTTTACATTTTTCCATCTAAACTTTGGGAAGGAGAAAAAGTTTAGTAGGTTTATAAAAGCAAAATAGGAAATTATCATAACTGTAAATGTGCATGCAGCTAAAATGGAGTATATTTTTGTGACTTATCCTTCTGTTCTACAATGCTATAAACAGTCAGACCCTCTAGGATGTAAACTCTCTGTGAATTTATTCTCGCACAACTTTATTTTATTTATTTATTTATTTATTGCCAGAAGAGAAACCATTTAACTCCCTTATTCCCTCTCTCTCTCTTCCATACTCTCAATATAGCATGATAGATAGTTGGAGAGATAGGTAGATGGATAGATAGATAGACAGACAGGTGGAAAGGAAATTGAAAGTTTAGAGCTCTTTCTGAAAATGGATGATGATCAATTTATGGGTTAGAATCACCAGGCAGACCAACATGGATAATGTGATATCTGCTAGAGGCTTCCTGATCAATAAAATGAAGCAGAGCAGTCTTCTTCGGGTAACTAGAAGACTAACATTTGCAGGCTCATGTCATTATGGGTGTCTTTTACCACACGTCAATCTGCTGGAGGGACAGCAAAGCAGGGCACAAATGATCCAGGAAATTTTTTGAGTACATTGAAGATGACACAACACAGGTGATCAAGGAACTGATAGGGAGAGATTCTCTTCTTGACCATATACTTACAAATCAAGGCAGAACTTTTTGGGGATGTGAAGACTAGGGCTAGCCTTTTTTGTGCTGAACATGAGATGATGGAGTTCAGGCATCTGCTTAGAAGAATCCCAAGGGAGATATTCCTCAAGAGCAGAGTGGATCAGGAAAGCTGGCTGACTTTCAGTGAATCACCTAACCCTACTCAAGAATGGTCCTTTCTGACAAGTAGTAGATGAAAGAAAGTGGGCAGAAGGCCTACACGGATGAACAAGGGACCTGTGGCTAAACTCAGATGAGGAAAAGGAAGCACACAAGTGGTGGAAGAAGGATCAGGAGACCCCATGGGATTATATAGATACTATCCAAACATGCAGGGTTTAGGTCAGGAAAGTCAAAGGCCATCTGGAATTGAATCTGATGAGAGGTGTAAAGAACAATGGGAAAGACTTCTACAGATATGTCAGCAGCAAAAAGTGTTAGTGAAAATCAGGCCTGCTGCTGAATGAAACAGGGAGGGCTGGTTACATATGACATAGAAAAGATCAAGGTAGTCAATACCTTCTTCACCTTGGTCTTTACTGATAAGATCAGCATTCAGCAATCTGAGACTTTTCAGACCAGTGAGAAAGCACAGAAGACTTGCCCATCGTGGAGTAAGACTGGATCAGACAACATTTAGAAAAATTATATTAGCTCCATGAGACCTCTTAAGAATACATTAATCAGGGCTGACGGAGATGACCAATGTCATTGCAAGGCCATTCTGAATCAACTTTGAAAGGCCATGGTGGTCTGGGGAAGTTTCTGAGGACTGGAGAAAAGCAAATGTCACTTCTATTTTCAAGAAGTCAAAAAGGGGGATCCAGAAAATTTCAGACTGTTCATCCTTACCTCAGTCCCTTTAAAAGTGATGGAGCAAATAAACCTGGAAAACATTTCCAAGGATATGAAGGACAACAAGGTGATTGGGAGGAGTCTGCATGGCTTTATGAAGAGGAAATTTAATGTTTAACCAAAAAGATGGCCTTCGGTTATGAGATGACTATCTTAGTGCATGAGAGCAAATCAGCTGATGTTTCTTATCACAACTTCAGAAGGATTTTGTTACTGTGTGCCTTACAAGGGGACAGTGAGGTGGACTGAAAACTGGGCTGAACTGGTTATGATCATGAAGTCTAGCTGGAAAGCAGTGTGACTCAGGGTGTCTCTACTGGGTCCTATACTATTTACCATCTTTATGAATGACAAGGGTTATGGGAAAGAGTGCACCCTTGTCAAGTTTGCTGAAAATACAAAACTGGGATAAGTGAGTAATATGACAGAGGCTTGTGCTGCCATTCAGACAATCCCCTCAACAGTTTGGAGAAATGTGTCAACAGGAATCTCATGAAGATCAATGAAGGGAAATGCTAAATCCTGCAGCTGAGGTGTAATAACCCTTGAACCAGTTCTGACTAAGGGTCAAATGTCTGGAAAGAAGCCTTTGAAAAAAGGACCTCAGGTGGTGGACAACAAGTTGAACATGAGCCAGTGATATGACCTCACAACAAAGCAAGCAAGCAGAGTTCTGAGCTGCATTGGGAAAAGTGTTGCCTGCAGATTAAAGGAGGTGATCATTCCCTTCTGCTCAGCACTGGTGAGACACATGTGGAGTACTGTGCCTAGTTCTTGTCTCCCTGGTACAAGAGAAAGTTGAGCATACTGGAGTGAGTACAGAAGAGGGCCATGAAGATTATTAAGGGTTTGGAGCACTAGACTTAACAAGATTTGTGAATGTTCAACCATGAGTAAGTTCAGGAGGGATCTTACCAATGCTTTAAATAGCTGTGGTTAATTTCTGTTACATGCTTCAATAGAAACAACTAATATGCAACATCTCACAGTCCTGTATAGGCTAACGTTCCAAACATAAAGAAGGCAAGAGATATAGGCTTAAACTGTACCACAGTGAACATGGAATTGAACTTGGGTTTTGTACAAGAGACCAGAACTAAAAGGGAGGATGCAGCTGGATGTTTGTTGTGAAATCGAAGTCGGGTGGTTCTGGTAGCAGGGTATGTGAAGATCAGTGTGGAGAGCTGGCTGAGAATATCTGATTTTTTGTGACAGAAAATTGTGGTCCAAACCTAAGTGTGTGAATGGTACAAGACTCACTCACTAAATTCAAGACAAGTGGTTTGATCCTGAGAAAGTCTCAACAGTATTTGGGAGCTCAATGGGCCCAGTACTTTTACAGTTGTTTTAGGATAATTTTGTGTGTTTATTAGCATATTTGACTCAATGAGACTGAAATACTTCAGCACAACTCCAAAAATTCATTTATGGATCCTGAGAAGTCCATAGGTTTTGACTTGATACTAAATTGCTTAGCCCTATCAGAAATAATAATAACAGTTCTGGATAGGAGCAAAATGTGACCTGCGGGTATACCTTGGGTGTGTTAGTACTGCAAAGTGAGTGTCTCGCATTTAAATTGCAGTACTTAGACAACAGGTACTAAGGCTGGACTTATGTGTCTTAATGATAGCTGGACATCTACATCATTCTGCGCAGTCTTTTTGAAGTTATAACTTATGATCTCTATTATGTCAGGCATATGAATGGCTAAATATATACACTCATTTTCATGAGTATTTGTACCTGGATTTATGCCTCTGTTCTTCTCTTACACCTGAACCAGTATTAAGTCCTGCTTCTAGTGATAATGCCTCTCTTCAACTGTTTTTGTCATAGTCTTCATGCTCAGTCTTGATCAGATAAATTCCCCTAAAAAGAGCATTATTTCTCCTTGTGACATGCTGCAGTGTGTTCCTCATTTGATGATTGTGAGGAGCTACCATCTAAATCTTCCTCCCTCTCTTCAGTGTAGAGCTCCCCTCTCCTGCTGTTCAGGAATGCGTATGCAGTATAATCAGAACCTTGATCATCACTGCAACAGCAGGCCTGCCAAACATATCGTGTGTGATCTCCCTTCAGGTTGGCAGCAGGGAAAATAACAAGGAGAATTACACATTTTAAGATGAAACTTTCTTAAATGTGTTATTTTAAAGTAACAAGTATTAGATACATAAAAAAGGAAGGATGTATTTAGAGTTTTTACCAATAACACACTATTCTTAAGATTATGATCCCATTCTTAGTTAGCCATAGCTCTGAATAAAATAACTAATTTCTGCTTGGCTGATAAATTAATTTCCAGACGATTTCACTGGTAACCTTGAAGAGATACTGCTTTTCATGGGTTTGACTGAGACATTTATTTATTTTTTTTAAGTAATCTCTCTGTACAGTACTTTCTGCAAAACTCCTTTTTGCTCACTAGAATATTTCAATCTTTTGGTTTTGTAACTAAGATCTTGACTACAAGAGCTCTTTCCATGTGACCAGGTTGCACAACCTTCTATCTCCTGTGCTGAAATGCCTAATGCATCTTGATTTTCTGGGCCAATACTCATTCTTTTGTCACTGTAGTCTAAAGCCTTTTCCAAAACCAATTGTTCGTCGGTTTCCTGAGCTTTAATGCCAAATCTTGTGCCTTTTTTTTTTTCCAAAACCTTCATGTTCTTCGATGTTCTTCTTTCACTCTGCAAGAAAAAAGAAAAAAGAAAAAAGAAAAAAGAAAAAAGAAAAAAGAAAAAAGAAAAAAAAGAAAAAAGAAAAAAAAGAAAAAAGAAATAAAAGAAAAAAAAGAGGAACTTCTCATTTTAAGCTTTTAAGAGCTTCTCTGTGGGAAAAAAGAAAAAGAGTAAGGAGTGAAAGATGAATAAACCTGAAGGAGTGAGTTAGTCGTGAGTTAGTCAGTTGTACACTATAAAACAGAAGTGGTATCACTCCAGGCTGCAATGATGGCACTTGAATCAGGGCCACCTCCAAACCTGTAGCTCCTCATGCAGGAAGCCAGCTGTGATATGGCTGTGTACCAAAACAGTCTCAGATGTGAATCTGAGAAGGAACCAAAAGGACAGATTGGATTGACATTGTCTTTATTTATACAAACTTAGGTATTGGTAAACCTGTGAGCAAGTTCAGTCGTCTTTCCCTCCTGCCCCCTCCTGATGCAGAACATCAAGTTCTTTTAAATCTAATTATTGTACTTATTTTCTTTCAGTAATGTTCATAGTTTCTAAAGAGAACACAAATGAATTTTCTCCTCTTTTAAAGCATCATTTCAATAAATATTTAATGCTCCAGTTATTTCCTATACAGCATGTGTACAGATGCAGAAACAAAAAATTGCTTCATTTACAGTCCTCTGCATTTCAGTGTTTTTCCTTCTTTTCCTCCCTCTCATACATATCTTCTTTTTTGCACCTGCTCAGTGATTTTTTTTTTTTAAAGGTATTCTCTAGGTTACTAACTAGGTCTATCATAGGTTGTATATCAAGACAGACATTCTACAATACATTTTGCATTATTTTGTTCCTCCTCAAGTCAACAGCACCACAAATGACTTTGCTCAGAGAAGAATTGGACCTTTTAGTTATCAGACAAGTCTTCAGCAGTTCCTGACTAGGCACATATTCAGTTCCTGAAACCAATTTTCAGTCACAGGGCTCATTCTTTTCCATAAATATAGCAGTTCTCAGTCATTAAGACAGGTTGGAATTTTCTCCTCTGTCTGCTCCAGGGTAATTACAAAATTTTAGGAGTTTCCTGAACTGCAGATACTTTCCTGCCTGAATCATCAGACACTCATGGTGCCTTAGACTTAAGACCGACCTATCTTTTCTCTTTGCCCTTTCCATGTGTCAGTGAATATTGACTGCTTTGTATTTTTCAAATTTCTCAGTGCTGCAGGCTTTCTTTCCTTATACATTTTTAAAAGTCTTTTTCTTTGGCTTACTTTGACAGCATTAAATATTGTTCTCTGCTTAAACTTCTAAACTGTGTTGACTATTGCTGTTAATATTTGGTAGGCCAATATACAACCAACATTTTATACACTTTGGTCGTGTTCATTGACCTAAAGAGTTCACAGTTTAATTAAAACAGGGCTGAAGGAAAAGAATATCATAAGACATGAGGAGAAACTCCTTGGAGAATGGGGCTTTATGAGAGATGCAAATAAAGAAGGGATTTTTTTTGAAGAGAAAAACTGGACAGCATGAAAATATCATGAAATCAACAATGGGATAAAGACAAGAAGGGAGTAAAGAAAATCACTGAAGGAGATGAGAACACTATTATAAACAGACTTTAATGATGTGAGAGCATTGAGGTTGTATATTGCAAGTCAGCAACGGCAGGCATTTTGGACGAAGGAGAAAAAGACACGAGAAACAGAATAGCCAGTGCATGACCAGCTGTTGCTAGGATTATTGGTAGTTGTGTAGATGATGTAAGTATGGAGATAACATAGATGGCTCATCACCAACCAATCTCTTCTCTCTTCTGCTTCCCTGAAGGCCACTCTCCCCCCACCTTTGCTAGTATAACTACACATGTAGCTGTCCCCAGCCTGATTCTGTCAAAAGAATTTGTTTTTAAAAACCTACTAAAACACTTCTCTGCTAGGGTTTTATAAATCAAATCATTCTGACAGAACTAGGTTAAGAAACAGTTGTGCTTGCAGGTCTGTGAGAGCAGTTATTTTGTAGAAGACACAGAGGGCAAAGTTTAGTGCCTGTGCAGTAAATAAGATAACATCTGCTAACAGGATAATATATAACTAATATAAAATTAATAGTTAATAAAACAAACAAATTAAAACAAAAAAAAACAAAACAAAAACAACACAAACACCATAATGTGATTGTATGTAAGGAAGACCTCCTTGTAGCAAATACCTACAACTGGCTGCGGCTAAGGTTAGACAACCAATCTAAGCAGTGCCATTCTTGACACATAGGGTTTCCATTTCTACCTTGCTGCTGCTTACTCAGTCAGTTTCAAGGAGTTGTTTTAAAAAAGAGGTTTATGAAAAAAACATGGATGAAGCAATGCGTCCTGTTTTGTCTACTGGCTGGATTACAGCCTTGCACTATGTGTCATTCAATATTTACAATCAATCAAGCATGACCTTGTCTTGTTATTCACCTCCCACGATGTTCACCTTTGTGATCTTCATTTATCCTATAGAGAAAAGCAAGACATCTTATAAAAAGCCGATTCTGAAGATCTCTCAAGTGTCCCTTGGGAAACTGCATATATTCCTGACAACATGTTAAGCTCTCACGTGCACTCTCATTGAGGATGAAGAAGGAAATTACAACTTCATCCTAGTTTACATAATGCTAGGAAAGCACTTCTGAGACCTCCATCTGCTTTAATGTGCCCTCTTCTTCCTTGTACATCAAGACATATCAGTCTCAGTTTGTATATCCACTGGTGCCATCACTAATGGAAAAGCAGAAGAAGCCAATTTTATCGTCTAATGTACTCCACGGTCCATGTACAAAGTGCTTTATATATTGTATAACTCAGTTAAATCACATCCTATTCTTCTGGGGCTAATAAGAACAAAAATCTGACCTGGAGTTTCACTCCTTGCCAAGCTTATGCTTCTCTTTTCTTCCCTGAGGTGCTGTAGCTGCTTAATAAAAAGGTCACAAACAATATTTCCTAGCAACAATGAATATTTTCTTTAAAATGGCTAAATAATTTTTGGTGAAGCTATTACAGAGAAGTACAGCTCCCCTGACTCTGATCAAGCACTTAAGAAATTCAGCCAAGAAACTAAAATACTAGGAACTTGCTTTAGCAATGAACTGCAGTGTGATACTTAAAGTTAGGTGCTTACTTAAATACTTTGCTGAGCTGGGATCTGAGAAAATCATAAGATGTAGAAAAAGGTTCTTTCCAGTAGCTAGTTAAAACAGCAGTTCACAATCACTTCAAGCCAACCTAAATGGAAACAAAGAATCATAGAACTATAGGATCATCTAGGTTGGAAAAGACCCTTAATATCATCAAGTTCAACCATCACCTAACATTACCAAGTCCCTCACTAAACCATGACCCTAAATGTTACATCCACACATCTCTTGTCATCATGAATGGTGACCCTACCACTTGCTGGGGATGCCCGTTCCAATGCCTAACCATCCTCGTCGTGAAGAAATTCTTCCTGATATCCAATCTAAGCATCCCCAGGCACAACTTGAGGCCATTACCTGATGTCCTATTACTTGTCACCTGAGAAAAGAGACCAATACCCTCTTCACTGTAACCTCCTATCAGGTAGTTGTAGAGAGCAATAAGGTCTCCCTTCGGCCTCCTCTTCTCTAGACTGAACAACCCCAACTCCTTCAGTTGCTCCTCATAACTCTTGTTTTCCAGTGCCTTCACCAGCTTCACAGCACTTCTCTGAATGTATTCCAGCAACTCAATATCCTTATAGTGAGGGGCCCAAAACTGAACACAGTACTCAAGCTGTGGTCTCGCCAACACAGAGTACAAAGGGACAATCACCTTCCTAGTCATCCTGGCCACACTATTTCTGATGTAGGCTAGGATGTTATTGGCCTTTTTGGACACCTTTGCACATTGTTGCTTCATGTTCAGCAACCCCAGCTGCTTTTCTGCTGGGCAACTTTCCTTCCTCTCTTCCTCAAACCATTAGGTTGTAATGACTCAAGTGCAGGAGATGGCACTTAGCCTTGTTGAATTTAATATGGTGGGACTTGTCCCATCAATTTAGCCTATCCAGATTCCTCTGGATATTGTCTGCAAACTTACTTAGTGCACTTGATCCCCTCATCCACATCACTGATAAAAATGTTAGAAAAGATTGGCCCCAGTACTGAGCCCTGGGTAATGCCACTGTTGATCGGTTGCTACTTGTTTGAATTCCATTCACTATGACTCTTTGAGCCTAGCCATCCAGCCAATTCTTCATCCAGAGAACAGTACACCTGTCCAAGCCATGAACAACCAGTTTCTCCAGGAGAATGCTGTTGGAAATGGTTTAAAACACTTTGCTAAAATCCAGGTAAACACCATGCACAGGCTTTCCTTCATCTACAAAGCAGGTTATCTTTTCATAGAAGGAGATCTTTCCAATAGGGGCCTACAGGAAAGATAGAGAAGGACTCTTCATCAAAGAGTGTAGTGATAGGATTTGGGGTAATGATTTTAAACTGAAAGAAGGTAGATTTAGTTCAGAGATTAGAAAGAGGTTCTTTACTCAGAGGATGGTGATGGTGAGGCATCAGAACAGGTTGCCCAGAGAAGCTGTGGATGCCTCATCCCTGGAAGTGTTCAAGGCCAGGTTGGATGGGGCTTTGAGCAGCTTGGTCTAGTGGGATATGTCCCTGCCCATGGCAGAAGAGTTGAAATTAGATGATCTTTAATGTCCTTTCCAACTCAAACTATTCTGTGATTCTGTGACATCAGGTTAGTCAGGCAGGATGTGACTTTTATAAGTCCATGCTGTCTGCTTCTGATTATTCATGTGTATAAGACAATGTCCCATGTGTATAAGACAAGCAGTGTTACCCCTCCATCCCATCTCCAGTTACATGTTTCTGCTGGATCTGAGATGTGGATGACCCAGTACAGGGAACCAATCCATATGAATAGAAATGCCTTATTTGTATTTCACAGCCACCGCCAGCCTCCAGGCTGTTTTTCAATCTGATTAGATTCTTGATCCACCTAGCATGCTGTGTGGATGCAAAAGGGTGGCAGGAATGTGCAGCCCAAATTAGGTGGTAGAAGAAGCTTACCCATATACAGGACGTCTCTCATTTATGCCAGACTAAAGCAATTATGAAATTCCAGCTGCAGAGGTCTAAACCTGTACATTCACATCCCACTATTACAGTATTTTTGTTTAATTTAAATCAAGAACATAAACAAATTTATCATAATATTAAGAGAAAAGAAAATGTTCAAGATTTTATTCTAAACATTGCACACAGTTTTAAGCAAAGGAGAAATATATATCGTTTACTGCAATGAATAAAAATCTACTGGGAATTTATTATGTAGTTTCAAAGTTGCTTTGTACTTATCCAGTAGACTATAATAGCTTCTTCTAAGAAGCTAATTAGCGACATCTCAAGAGGTGGTAATGTCCAAGTGGAGGATTGACTCTGTAAGACACTGATTATGTCAATTCTGGATAAAAGACTTTAGCTAACCCTTTCCACTTCACTATATGAGAGGTATAAGAAAAAGGCCAATTACACAGATAATAGTTAAACATTTGCTTTTCCAATTGCAGAAGCTTACAAGGTAACTAGAAGTCATACACATATGCAATATTGAAGTAGGATGTTGTTGCATTTAAAGGAAGGTTTATTTGATAAGATTCCAAGTGAATTCAAGATGCTCACCTTTTTCTCACTGGGTGAATAGGTACAGAAGCTTCATGGTTTTGGCTGAGATAATTTTACTTGCAGAGTTTTTTATGATGCTGTGTTTTGGATTTTTGATGAAAATAACAGTGATAACACCAATGTTTTTAATTATTGCAGTGCAGTGCTTACACAGAACCAAGGACTTTTCTGCTTCTTGTGTTGTGCTGCCAGAGAGGAAGCTGGGGATGCACAACCAGGACAGCTGACCAAAACCAGCCAAAAGGATATCCCATACCACATGACATCATGCTCAGCAATAAAAACTAGGATAAAGAAGGATGAATGAGAGTGATGACTTTTGTGATGTGAGTGATGACGTTGAGAGTGATGACTTTTGTCTTCCCAAGAAACTGCTGCACATGATGAGTCCTGCTTTCCTGGAAGTGGCTGAACATCTGCCTGCCAATGGGAAGTAGTGAATGAATTATTTTTTTTTGTTTTGCTTGTGCACATAGCTTTTGCATTACCTAAAAGAATGTCGTTAACTCAGCCTGTGAGCTCTTGCTCTTTTACCTTTCCGATTCTGTCCTCCATCCCACCTAATGGAAGTGAGCAGATGACTGTGTGGTGCTTAGCTGCCTGCTGGGGCTAAACCACAGCAAGGAAACATGAACAATATATTTTCAGACAAAGGCACCAGACAACTGAAGTGATTGGCTTTTTTTTTTTTCTTTTTTTTTTTTTTTTCAGACTTTAAAGCATAGAACCCTGAATTGGAAGGGACCCACAAGGATCATTGAGTCCAAATCCTAACTAACTACTAAACTATGTCAATATAGAGACTTCTGTGGTAGCTGACAAGTTTAGCTTAACTACAATATCTGTGATCTGAACACTCATGCTAAAGTGATGGCTCAAGGAAGTTTTTATTTGTTAATGTCTGAGTATGTCTATAAGCAAGAGAGAAAATGTGGCTTATATAGCTAAGAAATACATAGTGATCATGGGGAAAGAAAGGTAAACAAATGCTGTGTGAACACATCAGCCCTGACCTACAGTAACCCCACTTTTCTAACTCTTATTTTCTTTTGTCTCCCAACTGTGCCAAGCTTGCAGCCAATATAATTATGTGGGTAAGCATTCATCAGGGATCAGACTGAACCTATCACTTTCAATGTCCAATGTTACTGTAAGAACACAGTAGAAATGAAGCTAGCACATTAAGCCATTGAATATTTAACCCTCTGATCTGTAGTTACTCTAGCCAGGAAATGAATGACTGTGCAAATGTGCAACCTGTTGGCAAAATATAAAACAAAATAAAAGCAAAAAGTAGGCCATGATTTTAAATCTGCTTCAGTGTCAGAAAAGATCGATTCCTTCAGGTACCTTCTAAGAGTTTGTATATATGCTCTCTAGGGCTCTGGTCCAGGAAAGCACTTGCACCTAAGTGCAGACATTAAGTTAAATAAGTACATAAAAGTCTGCTGAATCAAGGCTGAGAGTGGTGCTACACATGGCATTTAGAATCATAGAATGATAGAATGGTTGGAAGGGACCTTAAAGATCATCTAGTTCCAATCCCCTGCTATGGGCAGGGACACCTCCCACCAGACCAGGATGCTCAAAGCCCCATCCAACTTGGCCTTGAAGAATTCCAGGAATGAGGCATTCACAGCTTCTCTGGGCATCTCTTGGGAAGCTTTTGTAAAATCTAGTGAAATTTCAATTTGTTCATGCCTGTGTTTCAAACCAAATGACTCTTTTCAATTGAATGACCTAATCTGATTTTTCAAAAGGCAATTCGAAATGCAGTGTCAGCAATGTTTCTAGTCTCAGGCACTGCGGTCAAACTGGATCTCCTGTGTTCCAAGCAGAATATCAGTTTCCTTGCATTGCCAGATTCTTTAAGCAGTTAACTAAGTCTGAGAAAAATCATACTTTTCCTGTGATGGAGATCTGCCAGACTGTGATGGTCTGTCACAGCTGGGCTTGGATTCCTGGCAGGTGGTGATCACAAGGGAAGTTGGAATTTTCCCTGGACTGCTTGGATTGCTTGAATTCACTCCAAATGGACATCAGACAAGACAGGGTGAATCCCAGCTCTCTATTAGATCTCTCTGCATCATGAATAATGTCAACAGAGAAAACATGAAATAAAAAGTAAGCAAACAGGATCAAAAGAGTTCAAAACAAATTACATTGCTCTTGCTGTAGGGAGGTGAGGTCATCTACTATTTAATATTCATGGTGCATTTTATTAAAACAATGGCAGGTTAAGACTCCAAAAGCTAAAGAACAGGATTTTGTCTTAATTAAGTCAATGTATACCTTTTATCAGCTAAAAAACAAGGGAAGCAGTGGGTTATACATTCATTTTTTATTATCACTTTCAGGTCTCTCTTTGTTCTTTCTCTCCCTTTTATCCTATCCCATGTTCTAAACCCTGTGTAAACTCTGATAGATTATGTCAGCACATAATAGAGGGCTGCTGACAGGTTGCTATCTGAATTCATCCTATAATGCTCTGCTTCTTTCATTGTTAGAATAGAGCTTGAGGGCCAGTGAGTATGAAGGAATGCACACATAGAACATTCAGCAATATTAAGAATTCATCTACAGCTAAAATTTGATATTGTTAACCTAGAGACTAAATCAGGAGAAAAAAAAAAAGCAAACAAGAAAGAAAAAAAGATGGGGGGGAGAAGCAAGCTAGGGTTCTAAGTAATTTAAGTCTCTAGTCTCTATATGGTGTGTTTCTAAAACCTCTCCCTTTATGTTTTTTTTGCGTTTATGTCACTGGTACGATTGTGTGATTAATGGCATGCATGAGGAGTTCAACTTTGCTTATTGACTGGGAAAAGAATACTGGAGCACCTTATGGTTTAGGCTTCTTTTTTTTTTGTAATGGATGGCAAAATAAAGATCTCCATGACCATCTCAAGGGTTTTACCTGCAAGTCTATACCATACATCATCTTTCTTTTTCAGTTTTCTGCAGCTAACAAAACTGAACAGACTCTTACTCCCAGAGTACACCTAAAATATTTCCAGGTATTGGCATCCTACTACCAAAATCCACCTGATGTTCTTCTGTGAGAAGAAGAACATTTTACAGCTGTGGGAGAGACAGGGTATGATTCCTGAGAGTGCTGGTTTGGCCAAAGTAAAGGAAACTTAATCCAGTGTTTGCATATCAAATAGAAGATGGCAAAGAGATTCTTGCATACTGGCCAAGACTCATGGTTTTATTGTGTTACATGCATTCCTTCTGAATTAAATAGTCAAACATTTTTCCATGTTGCACAAGACTTACTGCATATAGCATTTTCATTTTTTAAAATATGCCTTATAAACATTAACCAAGTAAGCCATAAAATATGCTTGTGGGATAGCTAATTACATATTATTACATCTTATTTTGCTAATAGCTAAACTGAAGGCTAGCTACTGAGGCAACTTGCCCAAGACTGTGCATTAACAGTATTAGAAACCTTTCTTACAATCAATCACATACAGGTTGAATATGCTCTCCGGGATATTCAAATACTGCATGCAACTCAAAGAGCTGCGATGAAATACCAAAAGCACAGGAGGTGTGCCTAGAAGGAACACAGTTAGAAGACCATTCTGATGCAGCTTGATTCACAGCTAAGCTCACTCAGGATTAAAAAAAAAAAAAAAGAAAGAAAGAAAGAAAAAAAAAAGAATTCTTCTGCCTGTTCTCCAGAGTGATTCATAGGATCATAGAATGGCTTGGGTTGGAAGGGACCTTAAAGATCATCTAGTTCCAACCCTTCTGCCATAGGCAGGTATGCCACCTACAAGATTAGGTTGCTCAGGGCGTCATCTAACCTGGTCTTGAACACCTCCAAGAATGGGGCATCCACAGCCTCTCTGGGCAACCTGTTCCAGTGCCTCACCACTCTCTGAGTGAAGAATTTCCTCCTAACCTCTAATCTAAATCTCCCCTCTTTTAGTTTAAAACCATTCCCCCTTGTCCTGTCATTATCTGAGCAAAAAGTCATTCTCCACCTTTTTTATAACCCCCCTTAATGTATTGAAAACACATGATGAGGTCACCCTGGAGCCTTCTCTTCTTTAGGCTGAACAGCCCCAGCTCTCTTAGCCTTTCTTTGTATGAGAGGTGCTCCAGCCCCTTGATCATCTTCGTTGCCCTCCTCTGGATCCATTCTAACAGATTCTTCTTGTGCTGTGGGCCCCAGACCTGGATGCAGCACTCCAAGTGGGGCCTCACAAAGGCAGAGTAGAGGGGGACAATCACCTTCCTCGACCTGCTGGCCACTTCTCTGTTGATGCAGCTCAAGATGCAGTTGGCCTTCTGGGCAGCAAGCATGCACTGCTGGCTCATGTTGGGCTTTTTGTCCACCAGAACCCCCAAGTCCTCTTCATGGCTGCTCTCAATGAGTTCTTCTCCCAGTCTGTACTCATGTCTGGGATTGTCCCAATCCAGGTGCAGCACCCTGAACTCTGACTTGGTGAACCTCTTTTGGTTCACATGGGCCCACTTCTCAAGCTTGTCCAGGTCCCTTTGGATGGCATCCCTTCCTCCTGTTGTATCGACTGCACCACACAGCTTGGTGTCATCTGCAAACTTGCTGAGGGTGTACTTGATCCCATTGTCTATGTCACTGATAAAGATATTAAACATTACTGGTCCCAGGACAGATCCCTGAGGTTCACTGCTCATCACTGGCCTCTACCTGGACATAGAGCCATTGGCCACAATTCTCTGGATGCAACCTTCAAGACCACTTCTTATCCACTGAATGGTCCACCCTTCAAATCCATATTGCTCTAATTTGGAGACCAGGATATCTTGTGGGACCATGTCAAGGGCCTTACTGAAGTCCAGGTAGATGACATCTGCCGGTCTTCCCTTGTCAACTAATGCAATCACAGATTTGGTCCTAGTTGTATAAATTGAAATAAGCAATAGAAACATGCAGCAGAATCAACAAAAAAGTATTGGTAGTGGCTTTTTCCTGCCATTGCTTCCCTTTTTATACAACACTTCAATGACTCATATACTTAGGAAGATTATGCAAAGCCAGGTGTCTAGTGAGAGTCCCAGATACAATGCCTTCCTTCACCTAACCTAATTCAGACCTACATTTTCTGAGAGACTGCTTCAGTCGAAGGTTACTGGCAGTTCTGGGAGATAAAGGACCACACATTTCCTTCTGGATCTTTAGTACAGTTTCAAAAGAAACACAATCTTTGAGTACTAATCAATAAAAGACAACTATCTATCTTTAGCAGTGGAAGAACCTACTAAAAATTAACTTAAATGTGACTGTAGTTGATGTTTAGATCAGTGTTATTACCTTCAAAGATTTTTTTTTTCCTGTACCTTATTAGCAAAAAGAAAAAGTAAAAATCTTTCTAAAATTAAATGTTAGATCTCATCACTGTCCTGACTGCTGATACAATAGAGGCAAGCACTTTTCTGAGTAGTCACACAGCTCTGAGACAAATAGGTCCTACACAACATCACACAGTGCTGTCTTCTTACATTACTCACAAAACAGGTTGATATCAGCCAGATTTCCTCATCACTGATGATTTGGTGTTTGCAAAAGTGTTTTCAAGGGATTAACTTTAAATTGCTTTTGTAATCATTTTCTATGGAATATTGAAATCTTACTGAAATTAATTATTTTAACAGCTTATTCTGCTAACTTTTTATTTTATTTTATTTTATTTAATAAGTGCTTTTGGAGAACAGGCATGAGAGATCAGACATCCTGGGAGAGAGGTCTGGGTATAAGATGATTAATGTTCATTATTAAACTTGTTGAAATACCACCTCTGTAATTGAAGCTGTGCACAATTGGCTGTGTGGAACACCTGACTTTAGGATATTTTTTTTTTCTAAGAAATTAAGTAAAAAATTCATTCCTTTGATCAGACCTTAACTATGATTACTTATTTATTAGTTGTTAGGTTATTCATGATAAAAACAGAGTTCCTCAATTTCCTAAATCAATTGTCTTTTCCATGGCTGTAATCTGTTTTAGTTAGCTGTGGCATTCTGAGACAGGACTCACTGCTGCATTGGCAGTGGGCTATTCTATCAAATCCTCTAAGGAAACACACATTTCAGAGGCACCAACTCTCACCACTGTCTGAATGCAGAGCCAAAGTTCTTTAGTAGAGTCTCAACGTACCACTTGTGCACACACTCATACATGCATCTAGATTGAACATTTTGTCCTAGTCAGGATTCACAACAGGGAGTCCTCATCTGAAGGGGGTTTGTGAAAGAACAGCTTTTTGCAGTCACCCTAGAGCCCAAGGGAGCAGCAGTTCAGGGCTCAATGTCAGTACTCAATGTCAGTACTCAATGTCAGAAGACAAGTATCTGTTGATCCCTGCCATGGCATGGCACTAGGTCTCTGTGTGAGTGCAGCTTTTCTTCACCAAGGGAGATGAGTTATCTAGCCATGCAGGAAGATAGATATGCTAGATAGTTATCTAACCATGCAGGAAGAATTCACTATCTGAGCAGGAAAAGGCTGAGCACAAGAGTGCCATGGACCTAATGGACCATGAACTGGATTATGCTTACTCTGGAAAACAAAACTGTAAGGATTCTCAGAGTGAGGAGTGGAGCATCTTAGGTGCAAGGTTATTCTGTGACCTGTAGTGAAGCCAGTCTCTACCTTTCCTTCTTCCTCTGGAAGCCAAGTTCTGCAGAGAAAGCAACACAGATTTTATGGAGCCTGGAAAATAGAAGGAGAGCTCCTAACTTTGAAGCTTATTAATGGAAATGTCCCTGGCACTGAAGGCATGCCAGATTCACTCTCTGCACCAGAAACAGCATATGCATTTTGTGTCAGATCAGGTACACGAAAAGCAGAGGGAGCAGAGATTATCCAATCAGTTAGCTGCTGAGATACTTAGCAGAATGCTAAAATTGCTATTCTGAGATTTCTACTTTCAGGTGTATCAGAGATGCAAGTCTGGCAGTTTTCTCTCACATTCAGCTTTCTTATGCTGACTTCATCAGACTGAAATAACTATGCCTAGAATTAATATATATTCATGCCTTATCTGTAGAAAATTGGACTGAGCAGCAGCACATGGTACATGTGTATGCAAAACCAGGGGTAAAAACATTGGAGAGGCCTTTAAAAATAACTGCACCCATTGCAAGACAGAGAGTGTCCCCTCGTCCCCACAGCATGAGATAACTAAAGCAGTGGATGAGGACTAGGGTAACTTCTGTGTCTATGTGTGAATGTAACAGTGGGATTCAATGCTTGATTTTATGAGCGCTCCATCTTTGCCATGTCCTAGCACACAGACCCTTGCCCTTCATCTTTTCTGCCTTTTCACCACTCCTTTGCTTTCTCAGCAGCCATGTTTAGCTGTTTCCATTTCCTCCCTGCCTTCCTTCCCCACTCCTCTTGTCCTTGAATCTTTGTCTGCGCTTCTACTTCCATAGCAACAGGAAACAAAGGTGCAAGGATGGAAAGAGAGGGGCAAAGAAAGTAACATCTAGGGAAGAACTTGTCTTCCTAGACTCACATCTCATACATCATTTGCTGCACTAAGCCCTCAGGCTGACGTACATAATTCAGATTCTATTTAGGGATTCAGGTTATCTGTTTGCTTGTTGGCAAATTACAATATTTTTATTGAGAAGTGAGTTATGTGAGATGCAACTCTGCATTTGTGATTGTGGTGGCTTTTTTCTGGGGCTGAAAAAGCCTATCAAAAGATGAGAGACATAGCTACATGGCTATATGGTGAAAGCCTAGGAATAGCTTTTACAATTCTCTGAGTTCTCATCTTTGCTCTATCACAGTTATTCTCTATGCTCCAGAAAATGACCTACTTTCTCTCTGCTATCTCTACAGTGGCAATATTTCCTTACATTACAAAGAGACTGTCGAGGACCAAACTATTAACATTTAGTAACACTTGCATATGAAGTATCAAGGCATAATGTACTGTTGTAGCATGATTCTTTTGCAGTTAGTATTATTGGAAGATTTAATATTATCATTAACTGAATTACTGCCAAGACAGTTTGTTATGACATGTTCTATTAGTCATGATGCAATACTACATTAAAACAATAAAGGAAATAAATAATTTGGGAATCAGTACTTCATTGCTTTGTACTTCTGGTGTTTGATTTCTGATTCTGATGTTGACAATGTTTTGTTTCTACAGATGGAAGACCAAAAAGACTAAAATCTCACATATATATTTTTTTCCCTCAGGCAAGAAGAGATGAATTGTAACACAATGAAGCAAATTAGGATGCATTACACAGTACATTTAAGAACCTAATTTGAATAATCACACTGCTTGATCAAAAGTTTATTAAAATCAGTGGGAGTCTTAAATAGATTAACTTACACGGGTTTCTAAATCAGGTCCTTAGTATCTATTCTACTAGATATTTGAGCTGAACTTCTTGAGTGCAGTCAGGAAGTGACAGACGCTTAAGAACTGTGAGTCAAAGAGAAAGCGAAATGCAAAGGAAATGATTCTGTTGACTGAAGACTCAGAAGGAACTCAAAAGGGAACTAAATTGTTTTCTGTACCTGAGGAGAGGAAATGTTAAGATTATTTAGTGTTTCACGTCCTTCCTCTAAGATTGCTCAAACATATGAGCTGAAATACAGTTTATAGAAGGATAAAAAATGAATGATTTACAATTGGGCTATGAGAGATGCTCAATGCTGACCACTCCCTCAAGACCTAAATAGGCTGGATTGCAACACTTGAAGTTAAATAATTGCTAATATTAACCTTCCATGAATTGTTTATGTCTTTCATTCTGGAAGATGAAGGAAGATGAAAGTTTGAACATTCCGGCTTACAGTTCTTTTTTTCATACACTTCCCCCTTTCTCTTAGGACCATGATGCATAGTCCATGTTATTTGGGAATCATTCCCCTCTTTGGGGGCTCTGGAATAGGAATAAACAATCTGGCATAGAAAAATGTATTGTCAGCAACCAGAATCTTTTCTCAAAATAAATTATATGATCTTTTTAACTGAGAAGGATTCAGCTAGCAATGTGCTGCTGTGTACATGAGATTCCTTTTATCTTGTAAAAACAGTCTTAGGAACACAAACAGGAGCTGGCTACATAAATGTAATAAAAGAGATTTCAAAAGGAAATCTTATGAATGCCAGAGAAACAAATTTATGCCGTATAAAACTTCATTCTGCATTGTGCTTGATTAGCATATTCCTGAGTTCAGCCTACACCTGCTTTTCTCCCCTCCTTAATTTCAATTATAATGTGCTCCTTTGTGTTGCACCATTTATTACTAAATGAATCTAGTTCTAAGGATGTGCATGCAGCCAATTTATTCATTAGATCTATTGTAGTGGAACTGAATAAAAGGTTTTATTATCAATCTCCTTAATTTCCAGATAGGATTTAGTGGAAATCGATATTAGAGAATGCATAATTGCTAAATCTTCTTAAATTAATAGACTCATTCATTAAGCCCCCCAAAAATACTTAGCTGGTATTTCTTGTGACTTTCTCTAATTAATTAGCAAGTAGAAAACGATAGTGAGCAGAACAGCTTTTGGCAATCATATGGTGGAATCTGAAGACCAATCTTGAGGAAGAATTAATTTGGATATGTATATACAGTATTTCATTCGTAAATTGATTATAGGAGAATGCACTGCAGAAGACAAATGGTAGTTGTATGCTGATGGTCGGCAAAAAATCCAGTACCCAACAGAGGTTTTTAAGCATTTCAAGCTGGGACGCGTACCAATGTGTATTCACTAATGAATAGCAACAGCTTTAAAAGCTTTGGAATTAGATATAGTGCAATCTATCTGTATAAAACTATATGGCATGTATGCAGTCTTTGTGAGACTTTCATTTGTGCCTAACTAGACAAGTTTTCTGGGCCAGAAATGAAGAAACAAACCACTGAAAGATCCTAGAAGAGAACAGCAGTTGATGAAAGGTTCCATATGCATCTCAGGTTCTGTGTTTTCTGTATATGAATATGAGCTCTCCACTGTCAGATCTGGGAGTTGTTGGTTTTATTTTGTCTTAGTCTTTGAGTTCTGTGGGAACTAAATGCACACTGATACATACACACAGATGTTGGTTGATTGTCAGCCCCTATTATCTCTGCTGTGGACTTCAGCAGTGATGGAAGTTACATACTCCAGAGAACTCACTGGTGACAGTTCACTGGAATTTAGGCTAAGTCTGGCAATTGCAACATAACAACAAAAATTGATAAGAAAAAATATTTCTGCCACCAAACATGAAAGTTATACTGCTTTTAGCTCTAAGCTACTGAAGATAAAGAGAGAATAGTACAATGAACCCCAAGATAAAGGCCTGCTGCAAAATGCTTTCTGATCTCTCTCTCTGACTCAAGTCAGAGTCATTCTTTCTTTTTTTATTCTCAGTATGGTTCCACACTGTACACTTTCAGCTTGTTTAAAATAGGTTTACTGTGTCTAGTAACAGGGTAACAGAGCATGCATGTACACACAAGCAGTGGAAGGAAATGAGTCTGGGTCCTTCACACTTGCCAGAAGAATTGGAAAAAGGAACAAGAGTGTGCACTCCTGTCTGACAAAACATCTAAGGTATCTCCTCTCTGACATGGTTACAGAAAAACTGGAGCTGCTGCCAGGTGTGGTGGGCCTCTATACTCTCCTTATTGTGTTGCCTAGCTATACAACAACTCTGCAGTATATTTATTGTTTTCCCTACAAACTAACAAGGTGGCATGTTATTACAGCCCACAATCTGAAAGGAAGCATGACGTAGAGGGAAACAAAACACTTCCAGCATGTTGTAGGGCAGAGCATCATCACAGTTAGCAGAGAGATTGCCGTCTGAATCACTAGGAATAGTGATACTGAAAGAACATTGCTACGTTTTCCTGAACTACATTGGGATAATACATATTTGAGAGTCCTGAAACATGTCAGACATTACACTGACTGAGAAAGAAAAGTTTGAGGAAATTTATATCATCCTTTCAGTGCTCATTGTATCTATGATACAGCTTCAACAATATTAATTCTCCAATGTCCACTGGATGTGTTGAATAGAGGGGGCTGAGGACATTTCCTGAATGCATGTTGTGTCAAGACCCCCATCAGAGTGCTTTTCCTGCAGTTTCTTTGTCCTTGAAAGAACTAGGAACACTGGCAGGGAGAAAATTGACACAATCAGATGGCCAAGACTTCAGGATGCATCAGAATACTTGCATTGCAAATCATATACTCTCCAAATACAAATATTGCTTGAAACACCACTGTTCAGAATGAGCCTACTAAAAACAGGGGCAGAGGCTGACCAGTTTAGGCTGGCATGTGATTCAGCTTTGACAATACACATGGAATTCAGTTTTTGCTAACATGTATCTCCTAGACTGACACATGTAGTTCTTTTCAAATTACATTTTTTTCCCCATCAAACCGCTTTCAGATATTAATTATTTATTTATAAATGTATTTATTTATTTATTTGTTGTCTGGCCATTGGTTTGACATTTAGTACCTATTTCTCCATCATACTATTGCTTTTCTGTTTGGGCTAGATACTGATAACACACTTCTTGCTTGTCCATGTTTTTATTCTTTCTATGAAACTGTTCACCATGATGCACAACAGCTGTCTCCCCACTACAGCATTGATTTGTTTGCAACTGAGCCTGTTGGATGGAATTACCCTGTTTTAACGGACACACACACAGATATATTCAATTTCAAGTGGCATGACTTTTAGGCACCATGTCTCAGTAATTGTCATAGCTCAAGCACAAAATAAACAAAAAATTTCTTAGCAACATCAGAACAATAAAATTCTGGGAAATAAACTAAGGATACCTTTGTTGACATTACACTGGATCAGCCTGAGGTGATTTTTAAAAATCATGCTGATTTCATATCCTTCTGCAGAATTCCTCTTATATGCATAAATGTGGACTGTGTGTTCATATTTGCTTTACAGAATGGTGACAACATTATTATTATTATTTTTTTCCATATTCATGGCTTTGGTGATTTACAGAAATTCCCATGGTAGTATATGCCTGGGAGTCCCATCTTCCTAGGATTGTACAAGATTCTCATGTGATGTATGCAAGTGTAGCACCTAGCAAAACCACCACACAGCTCAAAGTACCAGAACATATCATGCCTAATTACCTTGTGTATTTTGCACTTCTTTTTATGTTATCTGAAAGTCCAACACTTTTGGAGCTACAATGAATCTTACATCTATCCTCTTCAGCTTATTATTTTTTGACATTAATGTCTTCCTGTAAGTTGATGTGAAAAAAAAGAGAAAAAAAGATTCTTTAAATCATCAGAAGAGACTATATATATAGAGAGAGAATATATAGAGAATATATATATATATATTTGGTTTTTGGTTCTTAAACAATCTTGTAAGTTAGCGTAACTGTCTTCTATACTAATTAGCAACAGCAAAACCTATGCATTTCCTTAGAAGTAAATACAATTCTACAGTGCTTAGGCTACATAAAGAAGGGGAGTTGCATTTTTAAAAATTCTTATTCTTCCAAGTTATAAGCTTGTGCCTTTTTCTTAGGTTATTCGACACTGAATTCCTTTGCAAATGATTGCATTAATCTCATCTGCAATCGTGTCTACTATAACATTTAGGCTCAAGAGACTGCTAAACAAATTAGACTGCCTAGTATTTAACAGACTTTGGATGGGGATGGGAATTATTCCAGCAACAGGTTTTCTGCAAAAGGCAGTTTGAAGATGGCCCCAAGTACTAAGAACCAGTAATAATGCTGGAGCAGAAGACAGTCCCTCCTTAAAAGTATTTTTAAGTAAGGTATCCCATAAAATATAAAAAACAGATATACTGGATAGAACTTGAAGCAGCAAAAAATATTGAGTCTATACTAGTTCCATGTAAATGTAAACATTGCCTCAGTCCACCATTGGTCTAACACCAAAAATACTGACAAATTGCCTACATTTCACGAGAAAACCACTATTTAGAACAAGTATTTGATTAGTTATGAAATCAAAGGAATAATTAGGATTAAGTTGACCTGCAATAGTTGGTCCCTCTAACAAATTACTAAATCAGAAATCAGAAATCCCTTAGGTTAACTATGCCATAGGGTTGGGTTCTCACTTTCTCTTTGGTCAACTGAAGTCTTAGAAGAGTGACTGAAAGTAATAGTGTCCAATAAACCATTCTAAACGGATATTTCTATGGGCTTTTTTGAAAAATCTCTTGCAACTTGTTGACTCTACTATCACTATATATATATACGTGTATTAAAATCAGATATTGAATCATAACTTGTGATAGTTTATTTATTTATTTCATCACAAAGTATGTGGGCATTAATTAGAGGACTGGATAGTTTTGGTATAGCTTTATTTATTTATTTATTTTCCCCCACTGAAAAGCATGTATGGAGGAGAATTTGACTGTATATTTTTTATTTTCAGGTGGAAGCTACAAACTGTGGTCTAAAGAAAACCTTCTAACACTGTAAAGCACTTTTTTTTCCCCCTTTTTAGTTTTTAATAATTTTCACTATAAAAATAGTTATTAATTTATATGATCTTCTGTTTTGATTTTATTATTTAAAAAAATCTATCTTGTACCTCAAGAAATAAAAATTTCAAATATGTAGAAGAAAAGGAAAAGTTGTACTTTGTTGCAAAGCTACTAACTCTGGTATATTTCTAGGTAGTGTAACCAGATTTTCAGTTTCACTTTAATAGAAAGGAAAATAACAGCATGTTTAAATGTATTTTTCCTTCAGCCTAGAAAAGTCATTCCATATGCTGGAACTGATTTGTTGTTTTTGGAATATACAACCGTTTCATATGCTTTCACGTGAGTACAATCAACCTATATGTAGAAAAATTCTTTAATTTCTTTGCAATTGCTTACTTTCAGTACTTTAAAACAATAAATGTACAGGTGCAGATTTTTTTTTTTCTCAAGTAAGAATGCTCATTTTTTGATTCTTTAAATGTGAGGAAAAATAATTTTAAAACTAGTTTTAATTGCATTGTCACTTGTCATTCAAAGTGACACAACCTGCTAATATATATCTGTTTAAAATGCTGCATAACAGCAACAGTAGCTGTCATTTCCTGAGTAATGTGGCATTTAGAACGCCTTTAAAGAATATGTTGTATATACTCAAAATACATCCAAATTCAGCTTTTAATCCTGTTTATAGTTTTGAGATACCATGTGAGTATGGGCTTCAGATGAAGCTCAGGGAACTAATGCTAGAAGCAGGCAAATTTTTCTGTTGCTTTTGTTTAATTTATTCTACTCTAAGCCGAATAGATAAGACAAACAAACAAACAATCTAAAAAAAAGACTTTCCTAAATTCCCCGGGAGCCAGAAAGTTTGAGAAAAGCTTGTGTTAGAAAATGCTGATACACTGTTTTGGAAATGATTATGCTGTTTGGATAGTGTATCTACTCAGTGAAATTGCAATTCCTGTCTGTTGCCTATTTCTGCTGTTTGTAGAATTAAACCTGACATGAACGGTGATGCCACTAAACAACGGACTGGGACTGGGAGATTTGTAGCTCTGTTTAAAGCCCAGATCCATAGAAAATCAGCAAAGACCTCTGGCATGTTTAAGTGCACACATACTTAATGCTGGAACTTGGGCAACCCGACCCTGGGAGAACTGGACAGGCTGATCTGCCCTGAGCAGACCTCCGGATCCTGGCCTTGAAGCAGTCTATATGGGAATCTGTCTGAGGGCTGAGAAACACCACAATAATGAGGGGAGAGAAGAGAGATCAAGACCTCCAGCTCTCTAACTTGAATACAGACGGTTCAGTAACTCTACTGGGAGTGGTGGCTGCCAGAAGCTGGTATGGAAATGGAAAAACTGGAAGTATCATGTCTTTATCTTGGTGCAGTTTTCCTGACAAGTCTACCTCAAAAACTGGGATACTGAGGTAGCCCAGAAATCCATGGGAAAACTGCCTTGCCCTGTATTAACTTTTGTCAAACCCAAGATGTTTCTGACAAAGCATGTTGGACTCAGTAACATTTTCCCGTGAAGTTATTTTAATCAGAAAACAGCTAACTGGCTATAGTTGTTATGCAAATCAAAAAAACAAAACAAAACAAATAATAAAAAAAAACTGTTTATGGAATGGAAAACACCAAAGGCTAGTCAACGAAAAAAAGTGTGTTGCATTACCAAATAGTGCAATTCTCAACACTTAGGGTAACAGCTTTGAAATTCTGAAGATATGTGAATGTATAATTCTTATCCAAATGGAAGCGTTGAGCCTAAATTTGGTCTTTTATGTCTAGATACATAGGATTCTATGGTTCTGCCATGAATGTATTTTTTTTGTAAACAATGGGGAAGACTTGCAGTCTAAATCTACTTTAAAAATGCCAGAATACTGAGACACTCAGATTCACCAGTCAGAAATGAGGTATTGATATCCCAGGCCCAGCTGTTCCCAGAGAATTAGAGAAAAATCAGGTCACAGAAAGAGATTAAACTTAACAACCACATCCTTAAATCCTTTTCTGGAAATGGTTATACCAGCCAACTAGTAAAAAAAACAAGAGCTTGTAAAAGGGCTTTCTAGGATCTCATTGACAGAGAATTGACTCAGGATGTGTGAGATTTGGCTTCAATTTCTTCCTCTCCCATTTGAATTTCATCACCAATTTCCTAGGTAACTTCTGAGATATGGTTTAGTTTCCTCCAGCATCTCCTGGTAAAACAGTGACAGAATGAACAAGTGAGTCCAGCTTTCCAGCTGGGTGGTGGAAGTAGTCACAGCCAAGATGGGACACCTGGATTACACTCTGTGTAGAATAAAATATTTAAAGTAAGAGCTGAGTACCTGAGTAACAAGAAATTTAGGAATCAGGACTGGGATGTGTCTCCTGCACCTTTCAGCAATGATATGCTTGATAAAATGGGGGAAGGAGACATACCACCTTTTGTCAGCCTTTTGGAGAAACTGCCTCTCAGTACTTGTACTCTGGCAACACCTAGGTTCTCCAGGCAAGATGACTGTGATCCTAGTAATTGTTTGAATATACTGGCAGATGTCCAGAGGTTTGGGTTACCTGCCCAGTACTGTAAGTGATTAGGAAGTTCTAGGTGTATCAAGAAGTATGCCTAGAGGACCTAAAGGAGTTTACCAGTGAAAAATTGTGTTGATCTAAAATTTAGTTTTTAAAAAGTTCTGAGCAGATGTTGGTGGTGTCCTAATATTTACATTATGGCATATTTACATTATGGCTTTGCATCATTATTTGACAGGGACTATGCCTACACAGTTGTTACATAGATAGGTCTGCAAGTCCTGTGTTCTTGTTCAGATGCATATTTTTCTGTGATGATGATGGTGTATTATCTGGGTTAATTATCACAGTGACTGATTGCAAATTGTCCAAGTAAATGGTGTCTGCATCCAGAAATGAGTTAAGCTACTAGCAGATTTAACTCTGGATTTAATCTGTTGTTGAGAGAACTATAGAATCATAGATTCATAGAATCATAGAATATCCCAAGTTGGAAGGGACCCATAAGGGTCATCAAGTCCAACTCCTGGCACCGCACAGGTCTGCCCAAAAGTTTAGACCATGTGACTAAGTGCACAGTCCAATCACTTCTTAAATTCAGACAGGCTTGGTGCAGTGACTATGTTCCTGGTGAGCCTGTTCCAGTGTACGACCACCCTCTCGGTGAAGAACCTCTTCCTGATGTCCAGCCTAAACTTCCCATGCCTCAGCTTCACACCATTCCCACGGGTCCTGTCACTGGTGATAACAGGGAATCTGCCTCTCCGCTCCCTCTCGCGAGGAAGTTGTAGACTGCGATGAGGTCCCCCCTCAGTCTCCTCTTCTCCAGGCTGATCAGGCCCAGTGCCCTCAGCCGCTCCTCATACGTCTTCCCCTCTAGGCCCTTCACCATCATCGTCGCCCTCCTCTGGACACTTTCCAACAGTTTAACGTCCTTTTTGTACTGTGGTGCCCAGAACTGCACTCAGTACTCGAGGTGAGGCCGGACCAGCTCAGAGTAGAGCGGGACAATCACTTCCCTCGACCGACTAGCAATGCCGTGCTTGATGCACCCCAGGATACGGTTGGCCCTCCTGGCTGCCAGGGCACACTGCTGGCTCATATTCAACTTGCTGTCAACCACAATATATAGATACCAAATATATAGATACCAAAATCTCCCAAACAATTATTTAGCCTTCAAGACAAGACACTTCCAGCTACCAAACATAAAGGTTCCTTTGCTCAGAGCCACTTTGTTTATCTGGAGCAAAACAGGGGATGCTTGAACTTGGAATGCTTTAATAGCCAACCCCAAGATGCGTCCCATTGTTTATTTCAGCATGTTGGGAAACGACCCATAGCATCAGGTGTCAGAAAGAAAACAGAAAGGAAAAAATCTTAATGAGGAAAAATTCATTTGCTAAGTATTTTGTACTTTAGTCATGCTTTTGTAGACATAAATGTTCTTAGAAAACTAAACAGTGGCTGGCAAAACTGCAAGTGATACCTAAGGCCGGTTAGGTCTCCAACACATATGTGTCTTATGTGACCTATAAAAATTTGCATGGTTTAAAGCTAAGATGCTCACCACATTTGACCATTTTGATAAAGGCATGAGTGTGATAATAGTTTACATAAAGGCTGTGCTGCACGTTACTCTCTTTGACCACATACAGCTGGCTGCTATGGTCCAACACGGCCACAGTGAGAGCCAGCTGAATGTCTGAGATAGGATCAGCCCCACTGGAGCAGACACATTTTTCTTTCCTCTTGCTTTCTTTCATTATCATGGCTGATAGCTATTGGAGTGTCCCACCTTCTGGTCTGTCCTCTGTCTTTCTACATAGGTATGAGTTAATTTTCTGAAAGCATTATATTACTACCCCGGACAACATGAATACCCACCTCTTGTGAACTACAAGCTCAACTTGTTTCCTTGCAGGAGCAAAACAGGCTTCTTAGGAGTCCTGAATGAGTTCTAGCACTATTTCCTTGAAATAGTGACAGGTGGCAGAGAAGAACAAAACCATATTGAAGACATGTTCATTTTCTGTGTATGTCCCTAGAGTCCATTGCCCAAATACAATGAACAGTAATGTCTTTCTAAAAGCTTGTAAAATACACATTTAATGTAATGTTAATAGGATAGTTACGTTCTCCTAAAAGATTAAAAATTAAAATATTCATGTAGAGTGGAGAATGCAAATGCAATGTAAAAACTATGCAGTTCATGACTTAAATTTTCATGACAAAGAATCTAATTAAGATTTAGCACACTGTAAAACTATTATAATAGAGAGTTACCACTAAAAATGAAATTTGCTATCTTAAAACACAATATAGTAATACAACTATGTACATTCAAAATAAAAATAAAAACACAATTCGTTATGTGGAATTTTAGTTGCATTCACATATTTACATGTGTATTTCAAAAAGCTGCTAAGAGTTTTCTAAAATTATTGTTATATGAGAAGCAAAGATCTATTTCTAGTGGATCTAAAATTTGAAAACTTTGGGAAGATTTGAAATCTGTCTACACAATAGAATTTCCTGGTGGGAAGATATCTATTTATCTGTCTATCTATCTATTTATCTATCTATCTATCTATCTATCTATCTATCTATCTATCTATCTAGTGCTTGGTTCTGTCCTTAATAGTTCTAATACTCATGAATAAGATGAGAAGCATGTGTAAGTTGAAAAAGCATACTGAGTTTGATGAGCACAAAAATAGAGTACACATTTTGTGCTTGTTTCAAGTGTCAGATGCAAGGAAATAATTTGTTTACAATGCCCAGTGTTGAATAGGACAAAATACAATGGATACTGGTCTTAAGCAATATAAACTTAAGCAATATAAAAAGTTTTCTAATGGCAAGATAAGTGAAGGCCAGGCTGAATGAGAAGTCTGGGAATATTCTTCATTGCTTATTTTTAAGAACTTCCATCAGGAAAGTTGTAGGCATAGCTGGTCCTGTCCTGAAGTAGAAAGATGGATCTCTTAGGGTCTCTTCTACTTTTGAAAATGTCTGAAACTGTTAAGAATAATACCTAACACAAACAGCATAAGACTACCTTAAAAGTCAAGCTAAAACAACACATCCTAGGTGTTTGAACATTGCATTTTTCTATTTCCCTGTTCACTTCAATATTTGCAAATGATTACAGATCCTATGAAAATTGAGGGGAAAAGTATTACATGAGTTATGATAAAGTCCTGAGTATCGGTCAATCTGCATGAGATGGAGAATTGCTGCACACACTGCAGTTTTAGAAGCAGGATTCCTTTCACATTCATCTAATTTATTTGCTTTAAGCAGGAAAATCATTTTCCAAGGAAAGTTAGAAGGAATGTCTGAAGAAAAGTAAGGGAAAAAATAAATCATTTTTTTTTTCCTTTTAAACTATTTCTAAACACACACAAAAGTAGTTGTTTAGCCATATTTCTTATAGATACAAAGAGAATGATGTCATCCTGATTTCTTTAGTACCATATTGGAGAAATTACCACCACTTTACTTTCTCTAAAACAGATGGTTAAAATGGTGGGAAGGTTATTTCTTCTTCATAAGCAGAATTAGCAAACAGAACAACTCTACCCAATGGAAGAATCTCTGTAGTCTCTGCAAAAAAAGAGGTGTTTTCCTTTCAACTATAACTTATGAGATTTGAGAGGGAAAAAACACATCTACTGTAATATTTCATGTCTCTGGTACAAGTAGTTCTCTGAATCAACAAATCCTGGTGAAAATGATCATTTAGACAAATGCAAAATATGTAAATAAAACCAGTGTTATTTTGGTTTTAGGCAAGCAAATACAGCTTCTGAACCTACATGACGTTATTTTCTCGTATATTTTTTAAAAATAATATAGCTAATAGTCTCTATCCTTACAGCTCTAGCTTCATGGGTAAAGGAAAAATTTAATAAATAAAAAAATAAATATGTATATATATAAAACTCTATGCAAGTCCATCTGTCCATCTACAAAATGCTTTTTTTTTAAAATAGATGAATCATCTTATTCAAGTGATTTTCCAAATACTTACCTACAAATCTGTCCCTCAACACTGTATCTTTGTTTCACTGTCACTAACAAATTTTATCCTGGCATCAGCTGTTCTGAGATGGGGATTTTTCCCCCCATTTTATGGAGGAAGAACGTTGGCATAAGAAATGTATTTGTCTAAGATGACACAGAGTGTCTATAACAGAACACTGTATATATACTAATATACAAATGATACCAAATTATTTTACTTAGAATCCAAAAAGACCAAGGATAAACTTGAGCAAAAATATTTGTAACTCTAAGAATGGACAGTATGCTAACAAATGTAACTGAATTCTGATCTAGGCAGCAATTAATGCAAATTACAATGAAGAATTTGTTATATGGTAAACATTTTCCTAATGTAAAAAGGGGGAACCAATGAAGTTCAAAGAAAAAGCAATACAAAATCACTCAAAATTAGGTTAAACATGTTTAATACCCAATAAGAGCAACTCACTGCTGTAAGAAATAAAGATCAAAAACTGAGGAGGATTTTAAGACTGGTTATGTGGATAATGAAAGACAGTTACACTTGTTCAACCTAGTATCCATGTGCACTGCAATACATAAGCAAATTAACTTCCTTTTGATGGAACATTGGGAAATCCCATATCTCATATGTATATCCCAAGGGACAGGCTGTTTATAGTTTTCTGAAGCTTGGACAAGCTTTTGAAACTTGCTGAATACTGGATGCCATGGTCTGAATCATTAGAGAATGAGATGGACCTCTGGTGTGAACTGATACAGCTCTTACTTCCACTTGGTGGCAGTGCTCCCACCTTATAATCTACACCTAACTTCTGCTGTTAATAAAGTCATCTTATTTTTCATCCTTCTCTAGTCCTATATCACAGTGACTTTTTTTTTTTTAATAAAAAATAAAGGCATATCTTTTTCTAAATTGAAACAGACATTACAATAGATAACATTTATTGATATATTGTTTGCATAGTATAATTACATACTTGTTTCATTTCCTACTATTGAATATGAATGATAAATAAGGAATACTATGTGAGCACTTGAACTGAAAAAAACAGAAGGATTTTAATTTAAGTCCTAATACATTCAAAATTGTATGTGGTTTGGCTTTGTTTCTTGATTTCCAATAATGCATCCTGGCATTTCAGACTGATCATTGTTGGAAATAAGTTAACAAGACAATATTTATATCTTTTTCCTTTCTTTCTCTTGATATCAGGCTTTTTATACACTTTTGTCTTATTTGGTAATGCTCTCGGTTGTCTTATATTTTAAATACTGAGCAAGTCCAGATAATTAAACAGTACTATTGCTACTGAATGTAAAAAGTGCATTTGCTATTGCATAGCAGGTAGTGCTGGCTATCACAAGGAAGACAGATGTAAACATTATTTTGCTATGAATATCCATCTACCTTGCAGCTCGCAAGAAACAACTTTTCAAATTGTGTCTACAAAAGAGAGAAAGTAGAGGCTGAGTAAACAGTTTGAACTGAAAGCCCATGAGTATAAGAAGTCGTTAGAAACCACATCCCCCATACTTGTGAGTCAATGTAATTACTTGCAGGAGGCTCCAAGCTATAGTTTCTCCACACTCCCACTCTCAGGTCCACAATCTGATGCATTGCCACTCATGCCGGCATATTCCATACTTCTCCTATCACATAGGCCAAAATACTTTATTTTGTACTGAAGAGGTTTAATGAGTGACCTAGTTTATAATGTTCCTCTGATATTCCTTTGTGGCTATCTTCCTCAATATCTCCCAGATGGCTTAGTATCAGAACATGGTAGAAGGCAATGGGAGCAGATGTGACCTAGAAAACTTCCAAAACATGTAAGTGGAGAAACACATTTGTTAGAGTTATTTTTATATATATTCTTTTTCCTGCTCCTGTTGACTTAGAGAAACAAAACAAAGCAGCAGTAGTTGCAAGGTTTCCTTTGTGGCTAATGGAGGTGGCAAAAGTATGTATGGAACAGGAAAATGTTGGTTAAGAGAGAACAGATATTTCAGAATTCTTCAGCAGCTTCCTGTTTAATGTGTTACTGCTCAGAGCCTGAATATCTGCACCCTCAGGAGTGTGCAGGCGATGAAAATCTCATGATTAAAGTGAATGCCTTTGCCACCATGGGCATTTTACACCATTTGATATGCAAAGCTAATTTTCATACTTGATACGTAGTGGGTTTTTTTTTTTTTTGATTGATTTTTTTTTTTAAGAGTTCACTGGAGAATTTACACTGACCCAGGTGAGAGCAACTGGGTGGTTTTTGGGAAATGTTTAAAATGTATGTTTCCTCCTAGAATAGTGTAACTTTGTGTTATCAGAACATGGACAAATGAGTGTGATAGAGGTAAAGTGAGTCACACACCTAATGTCTGTGGTCTAAGGGCTAGCCACTGATTATCATTTGCCTCCCTTTATGGCTAACCACATTGTGTGACTGCCTCCTAGAAGTACAGTGAAAAGTCTCTCTTAGACTAGTCTCTAGATTTTTAGACAGCTGCATTTAAAGAAAATGCTACTGTTAGCTTTCACCTCTATTAACATTCAATACAATTGCTTTTCTGACAACATGGACATTTTCTAGAAAATATATAAAGCTGTTTCTGACCTGCATACTGTGAGTTGTTATATAAATGCCTGGTGTTCTTCATATTATTTTTGCAATCCAGGGCTGAAATTGCTAGTTTTAAAGATTAAGACCAATGTCTTTTTCTGTGCTTAGTGCAATTTTTCAAAAATTTCAATAAAATATCTAGTGTCTCTGCAATGTTTTAACACCAAATACTATGAAAAATCTTTACCATGACAAAAATCTGCATTGTATCATCGACAGTTTAAACTTCATGATTCGCTTGCTAGGAACATTAGCTGTTAGACAAACTCTGTTCTCGCTTCAACAATTTGATGGTAGATGTGTTTTAAATGTAAGTGGCAAACTGAAATGCTTTCTCAAAAAAATAAACACCTTGAAGCATTGTGTGACTCATAGGAACACAAACAGGATTTAGAACTTTTAGCCTGTATAGTGATGTTATGGCTCCAAAAGAGCAGCTGAAAGCTGTTTGGTGAAAATGGTTTTGGACATCTTGATAGAACTTTAACAATGGTTTTAAGTAATTTAAAATGGCTGTGTTGTTGCTGACAACATTAGTGGAAAAAATGGACGCTATTTTGGCAGTTCCCCAACTTGGAGAATAAAAGCCATTCCACTACCCTTTTCTTTCGAGCTGATTGTGAACAGAAGCCCTCATTGATCTGTTCCACTCACATTGTCTTTATATTGTCTTCCCCAAAGAACTGTGCACCTGGCTTTATAGAACTTGATAAGCTTTATTTTTATCACATCGATATAAATATTGTCCTGTCAAACTTGTCAACATGTTTTACTGTTATATTTGTGAGCACTTCAGGGAAGGAATCATTTTTACACATTTTATAAAAAAATGTCTTGCAAATTCCTACCTATATCCAATGTTTCTGACTATTCTGTCATGAAAAATAATTACCTGCAAAGACTTTAATAATCAATCAAAAGATTTAAGTGTGAGTCAAGGAAAACTAAATTGTCATGTGTGACCTTTATATTTTAAAGATTGTTAGTAGCTACAGATAGGTATTGAAAGAGAGGTATCTTATTTCCCCCTATTTCTACCTGAATTATCTCTAAACTCAAGGCACACAAACTGAAACAAATTGTCCAATACATAAAAGGCAGTGTGTCATCACTGCAACCAATATAGCACAGATTCTGGAAAAAGAGTGATGATCAAAGCTTTGGTCTGACTATGATAGATTAGGAATAGAAGAAAAAGTTTCAGATTACATGTTCTTATGTACACAACATGCTGAAAACTTCTTGGTGTAACTTGAGGCCATTCCCTCTAGTCCTATCACTAGTTACCTGTGAGAAGAGGCTGACATCCAGCTCCCCACACCTTCCTTTCAGGTAGCTGTAGAGAGCAATAAGGCCTCCTCTGAGCCTCCTCTTCTCCAGACTAAACAACCCCAGTTCCCTCAGCCGCTCCTCACAGGACTTGTGGTCCAGGCCCTTCACCAGCTTTGTAGCCCGTCTCTGGACATGCTCCAGGGCCTCAATGTCCTTCTTGTAGTGAGGGGCCCAAAGCTGAACACCGTACTCAAGGTGTGTCCTCACCAGAGCCGAGTACAGGGGGACGATCACCTCCCTGGTCCTGCTGGCTACACTATTCCTGATACAAGCCAGGATGCCATTGGCCTTCTTGGCCACCTGGGCACACTGCCGGCTCATGTTCAGGTGAGCATCAATCAGCATCTCCAGACCCTTTTCCTCTGCACAGCTTTCCAGCCACCCTGCCGCAAGCCTGTAGCGCTGCATGGTGTTTCTGTGGCCAAAGTGCAGGACACAGTACTTAGCCATGTTGAACCTCATCCCATTGGCATCTGCCTATCCACTCATCCTGTTCAGGTCCCTCTGCAGGGCCTTCCTACCCTCCGGCAGATTGACACTTTCCCCTCAACTTGGTGTCATCTGCAAACTCAATTCCTTCATACAAGTCATCAATAAAGATATTAAAGAGGAGGGGCCCTGCCACCAACCCCTGGGGAACACCATTTGTGATTGGTGCCAGCTGGATTTCACTCTGTTCAGTTCCAATCCCCCTGCCATAGGCAGGGACGCCACCCACTAGATCAGGTTGCTCAGGGCCTCATCTAACCTGGTCAACCTGTGCCAGTGCCTCACCACTCTCTGAGTGAAGAATTTCCTCCTAACCTCTAATCTGAATCTCCCCTCTTTTAGTTTAAAACCATTCCCTCTCATCCTGTCATTATCTGATTGAGCAAAGAGTCGCTCTCCATCTTTTTTATAAATCCCCTTCAAGTACTGAAAAGCCACAATGAGGTCACCCTGGAGCCTTCTCTTCTTTAGGCTGAACAGCCCCAGCTCTCAGCTTTTCTTCACAGGAGAGGTGCCCCAGCCCCTTGATCATCTTTGTGGTCTTCCTCTGGACCCACTATAACATATTGTTGTGGTTTAACCTGGCTGGCAACTGAGCACCACACAGCCATTCTTTCATCCTCCCCCCACATTGGGATGGGGGAGAGAATCAGAAAAGAAAAAAAAAAAGCTTGTGTGTTGACATAATGACAGTTTATTAGGACAGAAAAGAAAGAAAAATAATAACAATAATAATAATAGTACTACTACTAATAATGTGTACAAAACTAGTGATGCACAATGTAATTGCTCACCACCCACTGACCAATGTCCATTCCATTCCCGAACAGCTGTCCCCTCACTCAAGCCAGCCACCCCATATTAATTGCTCAGCATGACATCATATGGTATCGATTATCCTTTTGGCCAGTTCAGGTCAGCTGTCCTGCTTCTGTTCCCTCCCAGCTCCTGATGCACCCAGGACAGTGTGAGAAGCTGAGAAGTCTTTGGTTTAGTGTAAGCACTGCTCTGCAACAACTAAAACATCAGCATGTTATCAACATTATTCTCAACCTAAATCCAAAACAAAGCACGCTACCAGCTACTACGAGGAAAATTAACTCTATACTAGCTGAAACCAGGACACAGGTCCACATCTTTCCTGTGCTGAGGACCCTAGACCTGGATGCAGTACTGCAAATGGGGCCTCACGAGGGTAGAGAAGAAGGGGAACAATCAACTCCCTCCACTTACTGGCCACTCTTCTGTTGATGCAGTTGGCCTTCTGGGCTGCAAGTGCGCACTGGGACTTATGTTGAATTTTTCATCCAACAGAATCCCCAAGTCTTCTGCAGGGCTGCTCTCAATGAGTTCTCCACCCAGACTTAATCATGTCTGGGATTGCCCTGACCCAGGTGCAACACCTTGCACTTGGACTTGTTGAACTTCATCAGTGGATATTTCTCAAGCTTGTCCAGGTCCCTTTGGATGGTAACCCTACCTTCTGGTGTATCAACTGCACCAATCAGCTTGGTGTCATCTGCAAACTTACTGAGGATCTTACTGTCTATGTCACAAAAAATAAAGATATTAAAGGGCATCTGTCCCAGGATGGACCCCTGAGTGATACCACTTATCACTGGCCTCCACATGGACATGGAGCTGTTGACCGTAACTCTCTGTCTGGGACCGTACAGCCAATTCCTTATCCACTGAATGGTCTACCCTTCAAACCACATCTCTCCAATTTATAGACAAGGACGTCACATGAGAATATGTTAAAGGCCTTACAGAAGTCCAGGTAGATGACATCAGTCAGTTTTCCCTTGTTGACTGATGCAGTCACTCCATCACAGAATTCCACCAGATTGGTCAGGCATGATTTGCCCTTGGTGAAGCCATGCTCTCTGTCTCGGATCACATCCTGGTCTTGCATGTGACTTGATGTTGTTTCCCGGAGGATATGTTCCATGATCCTAGGCACAGAAGTGAAGCACACTGGTTTGTAGTTCCCCACATCTTCCTTTCTACCTTTATTAAAAATGTGAGTGACTTTTCCATTTTTCCAGTCACCAGGGACTTCACCTGACTGCCATGATGTTTCAGATATGATGGAGAGAGGCTTGGCAACTACATCAGCTAGTTCCCTCAGGACCCTGGGATGCACGTCATCATGCCCCATAGACTGGTACCTGTTCAGCTTCATCAGGTGGTCTCAAACATGCTTTTCACTTACAGTGGGAGGGACTTTGCTCCCCCAGCCCTATTCTACAGGTTCAGAGACTTGAGAGATGTGGGCAGCCTGACTAGCAGTGAAGACTGAGGAAAAGAAGTTGTTAAGAACCTCAGCTTTCTCTGTGTCTGTTGTTACTAGTTCACCCTTCTCATCCATCAGAGAGGGTACGCTCTCCTTGGCCTTTATTTTCTGACCAATGTACCTATAGAATCCCTTCTAGTAATTCTTTGCATCCCTTGCCAAGCTCAGTTTCATCTGTGCCTTGGCTTTCCTGATCCCATCTGGGCACATACAGATGGCATCCCTGTACTCTTCCCAGTCCACATGTCCCTGCTTCCCCTGCCTTTGCATTTCTTTCTTGTGCCTCAGTTTGACCAGCAGGTCCTTGCTCAGCCATGCTGGTTTCCTGCCTTTCCTGCTTGATTTCTTACACATGGGGGTGGAGAGCTCTTGCACTCTAAGAAAATTGTCCTTAAAGAGTTCCCAGCTCTGATCAGTTCCTCTGTCCCTAAGGACAGTGTTCTGGGGGGGGGGGGGGGGGGGGGGGGGGGGGCGTGTCTCATCCACTAGGTCTTTAAAGAGCTTGAAATGCACTTTTCTAAATTTCAGGGTCATGACTTTACTCTTCATCTGGCCAAAATTCCCCGAGATCATGAATTCAACCAGGACATGGTCACTGCAGCCCAGACTGCCTCCAGTCTTAACCTGTTTAATGAGTTCATCCACTTTGGTGAGCACCAGGTCCAGTAATGCTGCTCCTCTTGGTTTGTCAAATACGTGGTCCAGGAAGTTATCCTTGATGCACTACTCGATTGCTTATAGCCTGCTGTGTAGTTTTCGCAGTAGACATCTGTGTGGTTGAAATCCCCCATCAGCCTGCAAGCACAATGCTTCATGTAGCTGAAGCAAGAAGGCCTTGGCAACAGACTCCCCTTGATCAGACAGCCTGCAGTAGACCCCAACCACAAGGTGTCTTTTATCAGTCTAGTCCTTAACTTTTACCCACAAGGCTCAACCTGTTCATGGCTGATTTCTCGTCCAAGAAAGAAAATTCTTCTGCAGGTTTAGTTGGTAGTAATCTCCAAGGAATGAGAACAAATTATTTGCACTCTACTGAAGAGATCTGCTCAGCAAAACACAGCTTGATTCCTCTACTTTTACTAATCTTTCAGGAAGACGTAATGGAGCAGCTTGTTTCAGACGAGATATCTCAATGTTAGATAATCTGGTGGATATTTCTGCTAAATATAAGGATGTATGAATGTGTAACTTGGTTATTGTGTCAAGATATATAAAACCATATGCAGTGATGAAATAGATACATAATTTTAAAGGGTACACAGAATTTCTACTACAAACACTACAACTAAATAACACTGACCAGCAGCCTGTAACGAATTAAGCATCTGAATGGTCAGACTACAGAGGAAGACAATGGTTTTTTATGATACCTGGTAATTTGAATCAGAAGAAAGTCCCCAACTGACCTTAAGTCTGCAGTTTTACTTAATTCTGGAGGTGACAGTGGGACACATACACTGCAACTGCTGAATGAATATAATACCATTAGCAGTATCAGTACTGTCTGCCTACACCAAGTAGCTGTGGCCAACCTCCAGTGCTTCTGAGAAAGAAACTATCAGCCTATGAACTAAAGGCAGTTCCTGCCTAGCCACTCAAGAAGATTAGCATTAACCTTTCAGTGTGGAATATAATATAAACAAACATAAGACAGACAAAAGGTCTTCTTTCAATCTCTCTTGGCTGTTTTAGCACTACTGAAATCCAAGGAATCAGTGTAGCTATCATTAACCTGCTACATGCAGTACCATGTGACAGAATTCTTCCCAGAAGCTATCCATCCATCACTAATGTTATGCTCGTCTGTGTAATGTGTTGCCCTGCAGAGATAATAGCTTAAGCCCCAGAAGCCATATAGTTGTATTAGAGCAGTGATGGTTGGCAGGCCTCATTGCCCTGGGAAGATGCTGACCCCATCCTCTCCTTCCACCTCTACAGCTCCTTGGACACTGCATCACATGGCAGCACCCTGGAGTCTGCTACTCACACAGGGAGATAAAGAAAGGGCTCAGCAGCACCTAGAAACATCACACAGAAATATAAATCAAGTTCCTTTGCCAGGAGGAGAACTTAATTTGAAATTTGGTGATGCTGGTTTACAGCTGGTGAGAGTTAAGCCCAGGATTATTATTATTAAATTTTTTTTTTCTGAAATGCTGTGGTTATAACAATGTGCTATCTTTTTAATGAAAAGGTTAAGAAAATAAATAACTAATAGATGAATAACTGAAAGGACATGATGTTCTAAATGGTTATAACTTTTGAAGTTGTTGTTTTACCGTGTTGCTAATTCACATTCTTCAACAAAACTGTATTATTATTATTATTACTATTATTATTATTATTATTATTAGTTTCAATAGGTCAATCTTATAAATGACCATACTCTCTTGCTACTTGTTAGTGTTCTTCCCCTTGTTTCTGAGTGAATCTCTTAGGCACAGATCCATAGTGAAATTCAGTGTAGTCTTTCTTAAGCACTTCCTCCAGGTGTCCAGTTTAATTCCCAGCAATATGTTCTGGGCTGAGCCATGTAGCCCAACTGCTCTTACACTGAATATTAGGCTATGGTCTTCTTCCTCCAGCCAAGCTAATTCAGCCAGCCTAGCTGGGTTAGCACCGGTTATCCATTTTCTTCCAGGACCTAAGCACTGGTCTGATTAAAATTGCTTGAGAAGGCAGTATTGTCAAAGCACCAGCCATGTTAATTGCCATCAGAAAGATTGCCTTAGGAGAAAATGGTTTAATGCAAGAAATACTCCTAAGCACATATCTAGCCTTGTGTTTGCCTACATTTGTTCAATATTTTATTTAATCTGTTTCTGTTTATTTTCACTTCAGTACTGGAGAACTAGGCCTGCTTGGTGCTATCCTAGTATGTATGCTGGTTGTGTGTTAGACTCTGTTGACAGCACACTTGCACACCCGTTTTTTTCCTTCCCAAGGCTAGCATGCTTAATACTAAACAGTACATCACAAAAACATGTACAATAACTCTGACCTTCCACAGATAAATTCCAGCTCATTATTTTTACTGGTCTTATTACAATTTTAGTACCCAGAGTAGGTTTGTTCCCAGATGTAGCTAAAACAGGCAGTTGCTTCAACAACAAATTGCTGGCAAAGTAGGAGAGTGGGGAGAGACATCAGTAAAAACACTGCAGCCAAAGCGCCAAAACAATACATCTCTCTATCTGATGCCACCAATGGCAGCTGGTGAACCATGCTACTATGAATACTGGAATACAGAATCTCCTAAGCAATAGCCCAGCTACTATTATCTTAGCTGTTTTGTCTTATCATATAATCACAAAATATCCTGAGTTGGAAGGGAACCACAAAGATCATCAAATCCAATTCCTGGCTCCACACAAGAACTCCCCCAAATCAAAACATATTTCTGAATGCGTCCAAATGCCTCTTGAACTCCAGTAGGCTTGGTGCTGTGACCACTTCCCCAGGAAGCCTGTCCCAGTGCCCGACCACCCTCTGGGTGCAGAACCTTTCCCTAACCCCCAGCCTGACCCTCCCCTGTCCCAGCTCCATGCCGTTCCCTCGGGTCCTGTCGCTGTCCCCAGAGAGCAGAGCTCAGCGCCTGCCCCTCCGCTCCCCTCGTGAGGGAGCTGCAGGCCGCCATGAGGCCTCCCCTCGGCCTGCTCTGCTCTGGGCTGAACAAACCAAACGACTACAACTGCTCCTCATACATCTTGCTGTCTAGACCCTTCGCCATCTTTGTACTCCTGTTTTTATTTTTGTTTCATTTCTTGATGATTCTTTCTGGAACAGTTTCCTTTAACTCTGTTGCATGTGTTTGAATATAAAGAACTTATCAGAGGTATCCACTCTTACATAAACTTTCAACTCTTCTTGGAAAGCATCTTGAAGGCTGAGGATGCAGCTGGAAATAAACTATATGTATATAATACATATACATATATAAAAAAACTGTATGTATGTATATATGTATGTGTTAGCTATAATTATGCACTAGCAGCATGGTGTCCTCCAAGCTTAAACTGGAACATATTAATCTGGAATGGGGAATTATTTTTTGGAAAAAAAAAATGTCATTGCTGAATAACAGTCTAATTGCTTCCTGAAGCACCTAAATGTTCATTAAAAATCCCCGCTCCAAATGTCATTTAAGCAAAATTCTGTTTAGCCAGTGAAACCTCATATGAGCTCACTTCTAAATCATCATGTTACAGTTTAATTCAAATGTACATTAAAGCCCCGATCCAGCAAAGCATTTAAGCATATGTTGAAGTCAATGGGATTACTTGTACATTAAAATTTAAGCATACGCTTAAATACTCTGGTGCACTAGATTACCCTACATTCTGTTTTCTCTCCTGTTGGCCAAAACTTCGCCCTTATCTCTCTATCATTCATTTCCAATCCCTTCCTATTTCCTCTCACTGGAGATTAGTTGCTTTCAATTAACTCTGCCTGAATCTTTCTCTAGGGTAGGTACATTTCATCATATCAAACCCTCCAATTTCTCTACTAGACTTGCTGCTGTGTGTCTGACATCAGCATTCATTGAACTAGTGATCACCATTGTTAGCTGGCTCCTCTTACTGTCTGAGCTGTATTGTAAATGCTTCCCTCTCTGTGCTCATGCTGCTGCATGCTGCTGCATCAGCTCAGCTCCATACTGCTCTGGCCACTGCCCTCTCTTTTTAAGGGTAGCTATTGAAGGCTTTCAGCACTGTTCTTGTTGCTATCAGTTGTTGTTCTGTTCCTTGATGGTACATTTCTTTTTAATGAAGGAGCAAAAGGATTAAGTACTGAAGGATTATACTCCATGCAAGGGATGAAGGATAATTCCATGCTAACCAGCTCCTCTACCCATGGTATTTTTCAGTTTATGAAAAAACTGCATGATGACTTTTGTAAACTTACAGGACTGCCCCAAGAATCTCTGGAATGCTGGCATTCTATAAATGTCCTACAGCTTCATTTTTGATTGTTTTCACCTTGTTTACTTTTTTTTTTTTTTTTTTTTTCCACAAGACAAACAGACTTTCTGTTTCAAGATATCAAAATCAGGCAAAAGGGCAAACCATGGAAATGAAGCTTCTAGAAATCTTGGGAAAATTTGTTTCAGGTCTTCAGATTTATTTTTCTTTGTTCTTGTGGTGGTTTTACTCAGGTGGGTGGCCGAACTCCACCACAACTGCTCTCTCACTCCCCCTCCTCAAAGAGGAGCGGGTAGAAAATACAATGAAAAGAGCTCAAGGGTTGAGATAAGGACAGGGAGATCACGCAGTAATTATCATGACGGGCAAAACAGACTCAGCATAGGGAGATAGTAAGATTTATTACTTATTACTAAAAAGCTAGAGAAGTGAGAAACAAAGGAAAGAAACCAAAAGCACCTTCCCCCCCCATCCACCCTCTTCCACCTCCTCCCCCTGGGCAGTACAGGGGAACGGGGGAACGGGGGTTATGGTCAGGCTATAGCGCTTCTTCGCCGCCGCTCCTTCTTGGTCACTCTCGTCCCCTGTGCTGTGAGGTCCCTCCCACGGGATGCAGTCCTTGCTGAACTGATCCGGCGTGGGCTGCCCACAGGCAGCAGCTCTTCAAGAACTGCTCCAGATATGGGTCCATACCACGGGGTCCATCCCTCAGGAGCAAACTGCTCTAACCCGGGTCCCCCACGGGCAGCAGCTCCTGCCAGGTCACCTGCTCCTGTGTGGTCTCCTCTCCACGGGCTACAGGTCCAGCCTGGAATCTATTCCAGCAAGGGTCCTCCACAGGCTGCAGCCTCCGTCAATGCAGGTCCACCTGCTCCACCGTGGTCTCCTCCACAGGCTGCAGCCTGGAACCCTGCTCCACCGTGGTACTCCATGGGCTGCAGGGGGACAGCCTGCTTCAACATGGTCCTCACCACAGGCCGCAGGGGACTTCTGCTCTGGCGCCTGGAGCACCTCTCCCCCTCCTTCACTGACCTTGGTGCCTGCAAGGCTGTTCCTCACTCCTCTCACTCTCCCAGCTGCTGTGTGGTGCAGCATATTTTTTTTTCCCCTGTCTTAAATATGCTCTCACAGAGGCGCAAACAACATCACTTATTGGCTCGGCTCTGGTCAGCAGTGGGGCCCTTACCTAACATGGGGCAGCTTCTAGATTCTTCTCACAGAAGCCACCCCTATGGGCCCCTGCTACCAAAACCTTGCCACATAAATCCACTACAGTACTTCGAAAATATATATGTCTTGAAAATAAAATTTTCTTAAGTCAGTAAACCACCTTAAATAAATTTACATCACTAGACCAGAAAAGCTAAAGTTTGATAAGACACTTTAGGCCTGCCAGTGAAAAGCTGACCACTACAATATTTATGAAAAAATGTGACATCAGCCCTGGAGTAAGTCTACCATAATTGCCCTTGGAATACAATTATATTAACTTAATACCCAGTACTGAGGTGACAAAGCAGGACAGATGCAGAAAACTGTGGAGAATCATGACTGCCATCTTGGTGGCTTGGTACTGATTGTAGGTCACTTATGGTACCTGATGCATGAGATTTGTCTCCTGGAAGGAAACATCAAGTAAGAAAAGAAAGAACAATGGTACTGTTCCAATGGAGCTACCGGAGTTCATGGCCCACATACTATTTTTTATAAAGTAGTTATGCTAAATAAAAGAGCTGAATTTCACACTCCTTCAAGGATGGATAAGCAAGGGAGACAGTAAAACAGCTGTACGAAGGTTGCCTTCGATTTATGTTGCCTTCAGCACAGGATATCCAGCATTAATCCTGTCATGACCCTTGATTAAAAAGTGTTTATTGTAAAGGGAAAAAAGGAGCAAGTCTGAGAGTTACATTTTTTGCAGCCAACTTTAAGGGCTACAAAACATGTTTCTACATTTGTGGTGGTTTTGTAGGCTTCTATCATAGTCAACAGAACTTTTATTAGCAGTCAGTGGAGTCCAGGGTATGATTCATGTCACAAGATGTAGGTGCCTACTTTAGGCTGAGATAAATTATCCTGTTGACTGAGTGGAAATTCTGGGAAGCCCGAGAGTGACTTGCTCAGATGTAAACATCTATGTTGCAAACACTGACATCCACTCAGATGTTAGCTGTCTCAACTGACAGGCTGACATTGAGAGAATCTGGGAGTTTTCAAAAGAGAATACTACGTAAATGTGCAATGTGTTGTAAAAAACTGGCAGGAAATAAACAAAGAAAGGAACAGAGAAGAAAATGGAACATTTCACAGGTGAGTCAAAGATGACAAAGATCTATCACAGATTTGAGTCATAAGCAAGGGTGTGGAGGAAGATTCCTTGGCAAAAGCCAAAGTCAGCTAAAAGGAAAAAAAGAAGTTACATGAAAACAGCATGCCAAAATTTCTTCTAAATGTGCTCAATAGACAGCATCATCATCATCAGTAACTGGGGGACTAAGGAAAAGGTGAAGCAAAAAGGTGCCTTATGGAAGACAATACAGTCTTGAAATGCATGAAGAGAAGGATTCTCAGGGAAGGGGAATTACAAAGGTAAGGGCAGAGACAAACAGAAAGGCTGCTGGCAGGAATACCATAAAAGGTGGAAGCTCTGGGGATGAGTCAGTTTGCAAATATCCATCATCTGACTCTATACCTTTGAACTAACTCTATATTATTCTTTTGGCTTCACCACAATGGATGGTACCTTTTCTTTCACACACTAAACATTCAATCTATGGTAAATTTATGACTGTGTCCTTTCATTCCTTTGCCAAGGCAAATGCCACAGTAGATGCATGGAATATTGACTGTGTTTGAATCAAACAAATGCTGTTTCACACATTCAGGAAGTTCTCTCAATGTGACCATTTGCACAAGATAAACTGTTAATTCTAGGCAGAGTTTTTATTTTGGAGAAATGAAATGACGAGTGAGCAGCTTGTCTGAGTGGCACTTCCATTTTTCTGCCACTAGAAAATTAAATTACATTTAAACTTTGGAGAGCTAGGAAAGAGAGGGAAGTGGTACAATGCCATATTTACAAAGGAGTAAGACTCACAGCACAAGTTAGATTAACCTGAAAGAGTCTTCTGGTTGTATCTGGCAGCAAGGTAGCTGGCAGAGAGATTTATTTCAGAAGCTATGGATCAATGAAATGAAACAACTGCTAGGCTTTTGCCTTGCTTTCAGGGTGCTTCATCTTGAGGAACAAACTGGAAGGGGCTGATGCAGATCTGTTTCGTTTCTCCACCTCTCCCTTGTCAATTTCCTTGCATTAAGGAGATCCCTAAGTAACAGGTTATAACTTCCTGCCTGTGATGTATTGTCATTCTGCAGAGGGAGAAACCATGAAAAGGTAGGATCTGTCAGTATTGTAATTAAATGAATATCCTACTCCACAGAATAAACATACAAAATTAACTATAGGGCTTTTCATGGCACTTCATGTCTTGTGGCAGCAGGAGCAGAAGGCTAGGATGTAAACAAAGTAGAGCAAATGTGAGGAAAAGTTAAGGTTCCTGTGAAGAAAGAACAATGGTTTACAGGACTGACCTATGCAGTTGTATTAATAATAATTCTAAATTATAGCTTTTAATAATAAAATTATTGTAGATAACACTTGTAACTGTATTTTTAAATTACTTGAATGTTTAGGGAAGACTTCAAAAACACTTCTGTCTTTCCATTTTGCTGGCCTTAGTTATCAGATATAACAGATAAAAGTTGCATTTTATTGCTCTAAAGAAAGGCTCTTTGTGAGATTCTGTAGCTTTTTCCTTGCTGTTTTCAAAGACATTTTGAAAAGAAATGTGTAAGAAATTGGATGTCTTTGAGTACAATTTGTCTTGTATTTATGCTTAGAAAGTATGGCAGGACAATACTGGCAACCTAACAGGATACGCCTGCATGCCCAAGACAGAATGAAGTTGACTTTGTCAGTAGTGTGAAAGTTAAGTTCTGGCAGCATAATATAAAATACCCATGAGTGGAAACATCATCAAAACAACCAAAGAAGTGTCTCCCACAATTTCATCCCCTGGCATGTTCCCTCTGCATCAGGGCTTCGTTTCCGGAAACCTCAGAGAACGGTGGTGAAATCATCAAAGGAATAATTTCAACGGGATTCTTTTCTCCCCTGTATAGCTATGAAGTTCCATTTCTTAGTGTGGAACACAATGTTTGTTACTTGTTGGAAACTTTTACTTAGTGCAGTGAAACTGTGTAAACTAGCATATATGGTTTTTTTTGCAAATTAATTTCTGTTTTGAAGGATAGGGTTTATTTATTTATTTATTTTTTCATCCATAGAAGATGAAAAATACCAAACTGATAATTAGTTTGATGAACGCCATTAAGTTTTGCCTCACGTGACATTTTTATGGCAGGATTCAGACTCATGCTCTTGCCCTTTCCTCCAGAGTTCAACATGACCATATAAAATAGTAACTGCCTAGGGGCAAATATGTCTCAAACAAAAAGAAGAAAGCCATTCATTCCTATTCTATAAATCAACCTTAACTAGAAAACAACATCTGCTTGTTCAGCAATAATAACTGCCAGTTCACCATGTCCAGAAAGATCCACTTTTCACATCGAAAAGTTTGAAACACTTTTTTTTCTAAATGCATTTGTCACATCTGAATCTAATGCAGAAGAAGCTGTTTCCTGTGAGTTGAAGTCAGTGTTACAAGAATAAGTTTTAAGTATCTCAAGCTCTATGATAGTGGTTTCATGGTAGGAAAGATTAGCTGCCTGCAGTTTAGGTTTAGGCAGCTTCAGTCCAAAAACAGGGTTTTGACCATCATTTTCTAATTGGTAAACTTTTTATTATTGTTTTAGTACAGTGTTTTTTCTTATTATCTAGCTTGATATACCTGAATTTCAGAAAACAGAACCTTTCACACATTTAAAGTAAGTGCTCCGAATAATGTTAACTGAAATTACTAGTCACTTTTTAAAATCATGATAATTGCCCCTATTTACTTTCATTTGTATTAAAATACTGTACAGTGTCTTAAAAAGTTTTAGGCACACTTGGCTAAACGTGAGAAATTCATAACATTTCTTGACCAGTTAGGGAAGGTAATAGATTTATATCAGAAAAAAAAAAAAAAGTCCGAAAAATGCTAATTTAATAAGACAAAACCAATACACTTTCATTTTCAAAATGAAACTAATAGAAAAAATATTATTTTATAGTTAATATAGTTATTATAATAATATATTATATATAATATATTATATATAACATATTATATATAATATATATAATAACTATATACATATAATAACTATATGGTCGTAGCTAGTGGTATACCTAATGAACATGAGGGCTATATCTGTATTAGGATCCCAGAACATCATCTGCATGGAACTGTGTCTGTAACATTAAACCCATTTGTCTTGCAGAACAGTATAGCCTCATGTAAACTACTTTTTGGGAATTGCCCTTATTTAGTCTATACAAAATCCTTAAACATGGCCAGGGATTTTCTGGGTTACTGCCATTAGTCTCAGACCCAAAAGCATGCCAGAGACTGTTCTCACAGTCTAGGCACACAGACAGCCATGGTGCCCAGGAAAGTTCCCTGGCTTTTCTTGTCTTTCTAGCATAGATGTAGACAAAGATTACGATTGCATAAGGTAACAATATTTTATTTATTTATTTATTTACAGTAGTTGTTGTAGACCATAAGCTTTTCTTTTGTCATAGCATGTGGGGAGACTAATGCATTGCCAATTGCTAAGAGTGTTTGAAATCCAGGATGACTTTGCTTGTGTGTCATTTTTTGTGCACTCCTGCTTTTCTGTGCCAGTCTAGTTTTCAGGATCCCTAACTCGACGATACTGTTAATGTCATAAATGACATAACTTTTAAGTAAGATGTCTCCAGACAAGAGATTAGTGGGTCAATGTCAATTAAATACTTCTGTCTCTTTGGAATGCATTTCTCTGCTTAATCACACTGAGAGATTTTTTTTCCACCTTTAGGCCTTTCATATTGCTGAGATAAGCAAAGTGGTTCCCTTAATCATGTAGAAAATATAATTCCAATTGACGTGTAATGATATAGTGGAACCAAAGAATGAATGGCAGTGTTTTAGCATAAATTTGCCTATAGTGCAGAACATCACAGGGCCTCCAAGGGAAATGAAACGAAAATTGACTTGTTTGGACTTTCCTGGAGCCATACCTTTCCCCTGTGCTATGCAAGTCTGGCACAAGTTAAAAAGCATATAGACTAACAATTCAATGTATGGTCAACTTAGCTGGAAGCTATTAGCTTAGGACTTTAGAAAAATTGAGATGTAATAAATTTAGACACAAACTTTGGGACCTTATTCTTGAAAAGTTCTCCTGATTCTTTATTTCTGGTGCAGTGGTTACATAGCAAGCATTTTACAGCACTGGTTGATTTATCTTCACTCTCTCACACTTTAAGGTTTAATCATATTTCATTCAACTCACTAAGTATTAAAATACAGAATTGAATACCAATATTTAAACTGTCTTCTTCATGGCTTCTTAAGAAATTTTAACTTAATTTAATAGTGAAGATCCAAAATCAGACATTTCATAAGCAGTAATGTAAATGAATAGCATAACTCATGATTAATGTATTATAAGCCTCTATTCCAATTTTGATCTCATATTGTGACTACCAGTGGATAACTTAGAACCAAAGTTAATATTAAAATATAATTCAGGTATAAACAGAGAGAAAAAAAAATCTGTCGTCCTGTTTAAGCACCAAATTTATTTTTAGGTCTTACCAGCACTTTATCTGTATTGGTCCAAAAAATTTTATTAAGCACATTTGGTATAATGAATTTTAGAGTAAAATCTGGAGGATGTAAGCTTTTTGAAACCAGAAGAATAAGTAAACCTAACAAATATACACCAAGATGTTTGTGAAAGTCCATAAGATAAGTCTTTGAGCCATTCACACAATAGGTTCTAGCTTGTACTGGAACTGTGAGCATCTGCTGGTTCAGGCAACTTTACCTCTGATTTATGACGTACTTGTGAACAAAATGCTACTGTAGCATCTCTTTCAATTAGAGATGGAATTATTCTTGCCACTTTCATGATCTGTATCCCTTCTTGATGAATTGATCTGTATTTCATTATCCTATAAATATAATGAAATCCTGTTAAATTACAACTCAATTCGTTATTGTTCAGCATTTCCATTTCACATGCATGCATGTGATAAATCATTGTTCTGGACATACATGATATTTTAAAAAGACAACTGAGGCAAAAAAAAAACTCATGCAGAAATATGTGTGTACACATCTTCATGGTTTGCTCATTATCCAAAGAGTGACTGTCCTCACGTGGGTAATGGGTAATTTGCTCCATGTTAGATCACAGCCTAGAAAGCAGAGGGCATGAAAAACTGAAATCTATACATTTCACAAATGCCAACAGAACAAGATGCCAACAGATGCATGCTTTAGGATAAAGCATGTACTCAGTTTATTCTTGACTCTGTAAATATATTTTTATTCTTAAATATCACATGACTTTGTTGCATTCTAGAAATCTTGAAGGCAGCAGGTAATATTTCTAAACTCATGAGAAATGCTCTTCAGACTTTTAAGGTATGACTGACTGACTTTAGGGGTGCAAGTCAATCCTTATTTTTGTGGAGCACTGCTTTGCCTTAACTTGTGCCTCCAGTCTAAGCACTATTTCTCCATAAATAAGTTAGGAAAAATAAGCTGATATCATATTTGTTGATATGTTGTATGTATCAACTAAGTAAGTTGATTTGGAATTTGACATTTTCTTTGTATGATCTAAGGGCATAATTAAAACAAAATACTTTTTGACTTTACATATATATACAAGGAGACTACATTTTAGAGAAAAAATGCGTGAAAACAAATGAGGTCTATTTTTCTTGAATCATACACTGCGTTCTGTGGCTTGCTGTGGATTTGAAACTACAAGACATACAGTTTTAAATCCAGCCATAGCTATCTGTAACATTTAATATGCCCATATGTAAACACTCAAAAAGAGAACTGACAAGATTCAGGGAAAACTGCCAAGTTATATAAGATTTAAAATGACAAACTGTTGACATACTCTACAATTAAGGTTTAGATTGTCCCTGGCAATTGAGTTTCTGTAGTGGAAGGACTGGGGGGAGGGAAAGGGTACAAATATTCCCATATGTGAGCTTCCTGCAAGGACCAGAGAAACAGTAGTCTAAGAAGAATCTCCGTCTGGAAGGTTTTCTTTGTTGTTCCAGATACCTAAAAAGAACAGGGAGGGGATGGGATATGATGTTTCTTTCCTTGTGCTTTCCCCCTGCCCATGTACTGGTTGATGAAGTGGATTAGATGAGTGACAGGAATTTCCTAAGCCTATTTCCACTGTGTATAATATTTGCATATCAAACCAGAAGATTTATTTTCTATCTTCTAGCATGTACATATTCTTATCACCTCCATCTTCTTTTCCAGGGAATAAATTTAATAACACACTACACCTACTGTAAGGTTATCAGAGAAGAGATGTGTTTGGTTTTTTTCCTTTTTTTTTTTTTTTTCCCCAGCTTATAAACACTTACAACACCAGTGGTGCATTGTGACTTCAATAAAACTTAAGACAATTATTTATTCTTAAGTAAAGAAAATGGGCTTGACAGCTTATGGATGCAAGGCTAAAAATAATCTGCTGGTAGTTCCCTCTCTTCCATAGTGGTTTAGATACTTGCACTGTCTGTTGTCAACTGTGAATAGCTTAGCGGTGACTGTTCCCCGTATCACTGAATCTGAAACCATTTAGGGTTTTAAACATTAAAATTAGCACCTTGCTCTTCAGACCCTATCAGAATGGGTACCATGATTTCCCTGAAAAATTGTAAATCTGCCATCTTGTCATTTAAATCCCACCTCAGTCATGACAATACTACCATATGGCATAAATTAAAGAAAAAGTAAGTTAAATGATTTTCTGCTGAGCTCTATGGTTTAGGTTACGTCATCCAACAGATCTTGAGGAAATTCTGTATCTGGTATTTGCTTCATCTACCTTGGCAGCCTGCATTATAGGTAATTCTTCCATACATAAAAAACAAACAAACAAAGAAAAACATTAGCCTTCAATAAGTTATATTTTGACACTGTTTGCTCTTATGGGACTTAAACAGTTTCTTTTCTGAATCATATTGCCCAAGATGATTTTTTTTTTTTTTTTTTTTTTAACCTTTCTTCACAACCAAGACACTATGTTCTCAGAAGGTACCTGGGGTCAATACTCTGTTGCTAGGCAGTGGGGGATTAGTGACTCTTTATCATAGTGGATTATAGGAGACCTCATGGAATTAGCTAGAATTTGGGACCCTGGAATCAGTCCTACCATTCCTTCTGCTCTGTTGCCTGGTTGCAGTGCTATTTTCTTTCTTTCTCTTTCTCTTTCTCTTTCTCTTTCTCTTTCTCTTTCTCTTTCTCTTTCTCTTTCTCTTTCTCTTTCTCTTTCTCTTTCTCTTTCTTTTTCTCTTTCTTTCTCTTTCTCTCTCTCTCTCTCTTTTTTTTTTTTTTTTTTTCAATTTCAAAACCATTTTAACATTTTCAAACTGTTCTCAGACTGGATACAGGAAGCAAAGCTGATCGCTATTATCCCAGTGATAACTGCTATGAAACGAATATTTCAGGTGTTTGGGCAATTGTTCAAGATATGTGCTCTTGAATCAAATTAAACTCTCCTATTATTATAGCTGCTCTTGGAGACAGAAGAAAAAGTTGGACTGGGCATCTCCTTCTGTTTCCTCTTTCTCAGCTTTCTTCAACAGTTATTGATTTTTTTTTTTTTTTTTTTTTTTTTGAGCTATAACAGTTATCATTGACCAGACAGGTTTCTCTCTCTTTTCAGAAGTGTACCAACATCATTATTTGGAAGATAATAAGCAATAGCTGATCCTTTAAATGGTGATAAATTAGCAACCTTTGTAATGCTAGTCAGATGTCTGGATCTTCAGTGTACGGCAGATGGAACTGAGTTAGCAAAGGTCTAAATGATTTACTCCACCACTGAGATGGACAGTGTAATATTTCACAATGCTTACCAAACTCTTCTTCCCATAACTATTATGATGGACAAAGATTTCCACATTTCATGTTCCTGAGGATAACAATAAAAATATATATAAAATAAATTATTTAATGACTGTGCTATCTCCACAACATTCCTATCCCTGTAATTTCACGTCTGTCCTCCTGAACAACCGCTACATTTATTGAGGCCCTGAAGGTTGTGTTGGGTCTGGCTGGGATGGAGTTAACTTTCCCTGCAGCAGCCCATACAGTGCTGTGCTCTGCACTTGTAGCTAGAACAGCACTGGTATCGCACCAGTGTTGTGTCTGCTGCTGCACAGTACTGGTACCGCATCAGGACTCCCTTCAAACCCCCAAGAGCCAGCAGGCTGGGGGTAGGCAAGCAATGGAGAGGGGACGCCTCCAGGGCAGCTGACCTAAACCAACCAAATGGGTTTTCCATGCCATATGATGCCACAATCAGCAATAAAAGGTGGGAAATGGGGGAGGGGGGGGGGGGAGCGGCTGCTCATGGAAGTGTCTGTCCTCCTGAACAACTGCTACATGTATTGAGGCCCTGCTTCCCGGGACCTGACCGAACACCGCTCGTTGATGGGAAGTAGAGAGTAACTGGTTTTCTCTCTCTGTGCTTCTGCGTGGCCTTTGCTTTTTTTTTCCCTTTTCTTTCCTTTTTTTTTTTTTTTCCCCCCCTCTCCCTGTTCCCTTTAATTAAATCATCCTTATCTCAAACCTTGAGCTCTTTGTGTCGTATTTTCTCCCCCTTCCTCTTTGAGGAGGGGAAGTGAGAGAGCGGCCATGGTGGAACTCGGCTGCCCACCTGAGTAAAACCACGACAGTGACCCAACGCTGCTCCCCCGGTTGTGCATGCAATGTATTGAAGAGCTGATCTTCCAAGGTAATTTCTTCTTACTCACTGACTGCTATTGCCTGTGTAGGCATGTTCCATGATCTACTGGGGAAATCTTTCTCAGAGTGTATATATATATATTGGAAACGACTGAGAGGCTATTTTTTTGCTTTAGAGTTTTTGTCGTAGCTTCAAGGACACGTGACCCAGGAAATATACCTTTTCTTCTTCATTTGTATATGTACTGGGTTTACGTAGCAAAGTTTTTGTAGGGGGGGGACTGCAGGGGTGGCTTCTCTGAGAAGATTCCAGAAGCTGCCCCCTGTTAGATAAGGTCCAGTTTCAGCCAGCTCCAAAGAGACCTGCCACTGGCCAGAGCTGAGCCAGTAAGTGAAGTTGTTTGTGCCTCTGTGAGAGTAGATTTAAGAAAGGGAAAAAATTGCTGCACAACAGCAGCTGGGAGAGTGAGGAGTAAGAAACAGCCTTGCATACCGCAAAGTCAGTGTAGAAGGGGGACAGGAGGTGCTCCAGGCACCGGAGCAGAAGTTCCCCTGTGGCCTGTGGAGAGGCCCCTGGTGGAGCAGGCTGCCCCCCTGGGCTCATGGTGTACCACAGCAGAGTAGATCTCCATGCTGCAGCCTGTGGAGGAGACCACGTTGGATCTGCCCTGAAGGAGGCTTCGACCTGTGGAAAACTCCCACTGGAGCAGATTACAGGCCAGAGCTGCAGCCCATGGAGAGGAGCCCACGCAGGAGCAGGTCACCTGGCAGGAGCTGCTGCCCATGGGGTACCCGTGCTGGGGCAGTTTGCTCCTGATGGATGGACCCCATGGTACAGACCTGTGTGGCAGTGGTTCTTGAAGAGCTGCTGCCTGTGGGAAGCCCCTGCAGGAGCAGTTTGGGAAGGATGGCATCCTGTGGGAGGGGCCCCACGTGGAGCAGGGGCAGAGAGTGACGGTGAAGGAGCGGCAGAGGCAACCCCCTTTTCCCATTCCCCTGTGCTGCTTGAGGGGAGGAGGTGGATGAGGGTGGATGGGGGGAAGGCGTTTTTAATTTGTTTTTCTTTGTTTCTCACTTCTCTAGCTTGTTAGTAATAGGCAATAAATTTCTTATATCTCCCTACGCTGCGTCTGTTTTGCCCGTCATGATAATTGAGTGACATCCTTGTCCTTATCTCAACCCTTGAGCCCTTTTCATTGTATTTTCTCCCTCTTTCCCTTTGAGAAGGGGGAATAAGAGAGCAGTTGTGGTGGAGCTCTGCTGCCCACCTGAGCAAAAACACCATAGCCTACTAGTGGTTTATATATGTGGACATATCATATCATAGAATGGCTTGGGTTGGAAGGATCATAATCACAGAATCACAGAATGGTTAAGGTAGGAATGGACCTCTAGAGATCATTTGGTTCAACCCCCCCCCGCCATGCAGGGTCACGTACAGCATACTGCACATATGTGATCCGGGCGGGTTTTGAATACCTCCAGAGAAGGAGACTCCACAGCCTCTCTGGTCAATCCGTTCCAGTGCTCTGTCAGCCTTATAGTAAAGAAGCATTTTCTCATATTCAGCTGGAACTTCCTGCATTTTAGTTTATGCCCATTGCCTCTTCTTGTCCTGTTGCTGGGCACTGCTGAAAAGAGTCTACCCCCATCCTCTTGACCCCTTCCCTTCAGATGTTATACAAATTGATAAGATTCCCTCTTAGTCTTCTCTTCTCCAAACTAAACAGGCCCAGCTTTCTCAGCCTCTCCTTATATTACAGATGCTTCAGTCCCTTAAACGTCTTCGTAGCCCTCTGCTGGACTCGCTCCAGTAGCTCCATGTCCCTCTGTACCAGGGAGCCCAGAACTGGGCCTTCTTGGCCACAAGGACATACTGCTTGCCCATGGTTAACCTGGACTCATGGTCTACCAGGACTCCCAAGTCCTTCTCCACAGAGCTGCTTTCCAGCAGGTCAGCCCCAAATCTGTACTGGCACATGGGGCTATTCCTCCGTAGCTGAAGGATCCTGCACTTGCAGGACCTTAAAGATCATCTAGTTCCACCCCCCCTCCATGCACAGGGACACCTTCCACTAGACCAGGTTGCTCAAAGCCCCATCCAGCTTGATCTTGAACACTTCCAGGGATGGGGCATCCACAGGTTCTGTGGGCAACCTGTGCCAGTGCCTCACCGCCTTCATAGAAATGAATTTCTTCCTTATATCTAATATAAATCTAACCTCTTTTATGTAAAAACATTACTCCTTCTCCTGTCACTACACCCGCTGGTAAGGAGTCCCTCTCATCTTTCTTGTAGGCCCCTTTGCTAAACTTGGTATTTCTTGTTAGGCAAGATACTTCAGGATTTCTTGACAGAAAAGAGCTTAAAGTCTATGAACTTGCTATCAAGATGAAGTCACAACTGGATCATGATAATACACGAGCATTTAAGTAGGACAGAGTTACTTTATTAAGAAAAAAGCAAAACAGTAGAGAATATGTAGTTAGCAACTACCTACTGAGATTGGGAGTACAGTGAGAAAAGTTTTGAAATATGTATTGAAAATAGAAGTACATTAACACAAATCTTTTAATAGATTATTGATTTTGAAATATGGTTATGGAGTATTTAGAGTAGAAATTAAAACTCAAATTTATAAGAGGTTATCAATATGTAAATATCAAAGGGATTTTGCACAAAAAGATGATATATATTGATTTATACTGAAATTAATGTTCATATGTAAATAAGGCTCTAGGTTGTGATGTCTAGGTACTTAGATACTTAGGTCGCTAGAACCAGGTATGTACTATTTATTAATTTTCTCTATATGGCCTACAATAATAAAGGACTGATACTTGACTATGAGAGATATTATAACATAAATTTGAACAAAAAAAATCAAACAAAATCAGAAGAATACTAAATAATTGTAATAGATCCTCCAAGAACCTCAAGTTTGAGCTAAGGAGGGGGCCTGCTTACTATTATTTTTATTTTTCAGGGTGATTTATTCATATTTGTAGTATATATAGAACACAGCTTTACTGTTTCGCTTTTCACTCTCCTACAGTGGAAACATTAGCTCTCATTTTACATAACTGTTCAAGAGTTATCTTTCCCTTTTTCATTGGTGAAATTACAACCAGAAATGTTGACCAGCACCTCTATATTCCAAAAAAATATAGATGAAGAAAAAAATCACATTCTCTAGAATGTAATTCTTTGGCTTAATTTGAAACCCAAGAAATTATGTCTGTTACTTGCCTGTAATGCATTTTATTAACCAATATCCACTAATGAATTTCTACCATACCAGCAGCTGGCTCACTCGCAGAAAGGATTCTTTGCAAGTAATTTCCTCTTCCATTTGTCCCACTCAGTTTCAATCTACCTTTTACAATCATTTTTTAGGAAAACTCAATAAACATAAATAGCATACTTTATCATTCAATTGATAAGGTTATTTCTGTATTTCCAGGCAACCGTAGATCAGGCTACTGTAATTTCAGGTTATCCCAGCTGTCCAGCTCACTACAGCCTTATGAGGCTGCAGTCATGGGCCAAGCTGAGCCAGGCCCACCCAAGAACCTACCCCTGTCTTCAGAGAGGTGCCTGATGCCCAGGGCTGGGTCTGTCCCAGCTGCCTTGCTACCTTGTTGGAGTGGTGGGATAGACCTGGGATGCCAGGTCCTGCCACCCCAGGGACACCCACCAAACGCAGCACCTTGGCATGATGATGTTAACATCTTCTGAACATCTTTAAAACTTGTTACTGTTTTAGCATTCGTACATTTTTTGTCTGATGTTCTTGACATTGTGTTTGAAATGAGAGAGTCTCTGGGAACTCTTTGTAGGCTGATTTCAAGGGCCAAGCTGCTCTGAGCTGGAAGAGTGTACCTGCAGCTCAGTACACAGCGTGATGCTGTATCAGCAGAGCAGGGACACAGACATCTAGCGTGTCTCATCAGTCTATGTCTCCACAGAAATAGTGGAAAGTAAAGAAAAAAACATCTACTCAATTTTCCCAACACAAATTTTGATAATTTGTTCTTTCTTCAAGTCTCTGGAGCTGTACTATTACCCTTGACTGTATGCCCATTGCCAGACAGTTGTATTAAAATGAGAGGAAAGGCAGATAGGTATTCAGTACCAGGAAAAAAAAATAACTACTGGGCCAACATATCCTTTCCTTATTTTTTTTTTCTGTTGAGGATTTTGTGCAGTATTTCAAATGAATTTCCTGATTAGTTTGCTACTGGGAAACTTAATTGACTTCTTTATGTCCCTTCCAATAGACTCATTTTCTTCAAATAATTTCTTCATCCTCCTTCCTTGTCATCTTCACAACTTCTGTGTGATGAACATTGCTAACACCATTATGGAAGACCTAAACTTTCTCAGTACAAGATTTTCAGTGGAGTAGAACATCTGAATTTAAATTTTGCAGTCCATAAAACTGAATTTATCAAAAGAATTTACATTCACTCACTTTTTAAACTATGTTGATTTGAGTTTTAGCATCAGTGGTTCCTGCATATTACTGCTTTTATTCCAATCTTTTTTCTTTTTTTTTTCTTTTTTCTTTTTCTTTTTTCTTTTTTTTCTTTTTTTCTATTTTTGTTTCTTTTTTCTTTTTGTTTCTTTTTTCCTTTTTCTTTTTTGTTCTTTTTTCTTTTTCTTTTTTTTATTTTTTCTTTTTCCTTTTTTTCTTTTTTCTTTTTATATTTCCCTCTCCTCTCCTCTCCTCTCCTCTCCTCTCCTCTCCTCTCCTCTCCTCTCCTCTCCTCTCCTCTCCTCTCCTCTCCTCTCCTCTCCTCTCCTCTCCTCTCCTCTCCTCTCCTCTCCCCTCCCCTCCCCTCCCCTCCCCTCCCCTCCCCTCCCCTCCCCTCCCCTCCCCTCCCCTCCCCTCCCTCTCCTCTTCTCTCCTCTCCTCTCCCTTATTTTTTTTTTTTCTCTATGCTCTGAATTAGATGGAAGGAAGTCCCTTCGGTCAGAACATGAAACACTGTTTAAAGTTATTTAAATTAAAAATTATATTTGATTTTTAATTATTGCAGTCATTGTCATGAATATATTTTTTCCTGTTTAGGTTGTTAGTGATCTGCCTTTACCTCAGCTGGTGTACAGTTACAAAATGTAACTCTCTTAATTGGATCATCTATGAAAATAACTAATAAAATGCAAATTGCAAAGATACGAATTTTATGCAGGAGATAGATACTCTGTGTGATATTAAGCCTTACTGAATATTGCATGTATTAGTTCTACTGTATCTGCTTGCAAGTAAATCTCAAATATTCCACTGCTCATTGACTGTAAATTAGGAAAGTTTCTGTAGTCAGTTGAAAACCCTTTAAAATTTTTAGTTAATGTAATATTAATGATTATTCCTAATATCTTTTCATCTTTTGGTATTAGACATTCTTACTGGTCAAATCTACAAGTGAAGAAATCTTAAACACATTCTTTGACTCAGCTGAAGGAGTGACTGTTTGTACCAACCAAATACTTGGACTGCATCTTTGGAAATACCCATTCTGACAGAACAGGTAGATGCCTCGAGATCTCTGAAACAAACACTTCAGTTTCTTGCCCCTTTGACATTGCTACTTAATCATTTCCTTGCCACTCTGCAGTACCTCAGTGGCATGGCTTCTGCAGCTGTTGTCCAGCCTTCATGGGGGATGGCCATGAACCACTCTTCATACAGTTATTCTTACTTGTACTTGAAACACAGGATGGAAGAATTATTTAAACTGTAAGTGACCTTTTGAGATCTTCTAGTCCAATGCTTGGTTGCTCAAGCAGGGTTATGTAGAGCAGGCTGCACTGGATATAGTTATGCCCAGTTGAACTTTGAATATCCTAGTTGATGGAGACTCCACAACCTCCCTGGGCAACCAGTTCTAGTATTTAACCACTCTAGCAGTAAAAAATTGTTTTCTTGTGTTCAGATGGATTTTCATGTCTTAATTTGTTGCCATTGACTTTTGTCATGTCACTGGACAACACTGAGAAGAGTCTGGCTCCAACATCGTTGCACCCTCCCTTCAGGTATTTATACACACTAATAAGCTCTTGTTGAACCTTCTTTTCTGAACAGTCCTCCAGTCTCTTAATCATCTTCATGAACTTTTACCAAGTTTCTCATTCACTGTTAGAACCCCAGCCTGATAGTAACCTTCTTTCTACTTGTTTACTGTTTAAAATCAAAACTAATGCAGACATTCTTTTTTTTTCTTTCTTTTTTTTTTTTCCACAGTTGGTTTCTTGTTTAATTATTTTTTAAAGTTAATAAAAAAAACCTCAAAGAAATAGACAATTATTTGCATAAAAGAATGTTAACAGCAGTATAGGTAAAAAAATTGTGTCCACAGATGCATAGCACATAACCATACCAGGTTATGCAGGAAAACTGCCAAGTTTTCATTTTTCATGCTAAAAAGTCAAATTATACTTTATTTTCATTAACCTTTTAATTACAACCTTCCTATAGCAAATGCCACATGCTATTATAAGTTGCAAAATACTGAGGCTTATTAGATTGGCAATGTTATGAAATAGATGACTTTAGAATGTTACACAGCTAAACATGCCTCAGGAAGAAAATAAAGCATTTTAAAAGCCCTGAATAGTGCTTTGTCTTCCCTGAACCAGCCCAATCTTCCCAATCTTAATTAAACTCACTTAATTTAATTAAAGCTATTATTCAAATGTGCTATCTTGCAATGGAGTTAAGAAGGCAGAATGTTCATTTCCCCCCCTGCCCCCCCCCCCCCCCCCTCAGAATTAACTACTGTACTTAGGTTATGCTGATCAGATAACTGAACACTGTGCCCTGCTATTGTGAGATCAGCACTGTGGGATTCATTAGGGATATACTGTATTTCTGCTGGAAAAGCTATTATTGCATGCCTTGAAATACAGTGGCATCCAGAATAAATGCTTGGTGCAGCCTGACCCACAGATTTTGAGAACCACGTGAGCGGTAAGTTGGTCATGTTCTGCTTAAACTGGCCACTTGAGAACAGCCTGTTCTGCACAGTGGTCTGCCCATCACCATCAGTTAAAAATCTTTAATAATGGGCTGGTGCCAAAGTAGTATAATCAGACAAGAGCAGCTGCAGGGCTCTGCTAGCATTTTCTACTGAAGCCCCTTGTTTCTTCATCAGGTTATAGGTATTAAGAATCGTGTGCAGGCAAGAGCTTAGCATAGGAAATTGCACATCGACGTTTCAATTTACTTGTCAGAAACGGGTGATTTTGCTCTGTCAAAATAGGAGCATGTGCAATAATCATTAGCAAGAAATATCTATTCTCCAGCAAAGCAAGCTTCCTATTACATATTCTGTTGGATAGTGACTACAGGTTGAAGGATAACTACTGCAAACTTCATTGGAAATGTACTGCCTTTGTTGAAGTAAGACATTGTAATTGGAGATGTGTATAAGCATTTGGTAACTGTCTCCATGATATCCTGGAGTCTTGGAAAAAACTTCAAGCAGTGAGATTTCTGCTACCTTTTTTTTTGGGGGGGGGGAGGGTCTGGGAGGTGGGGGGGAGGGGATGGACCGCAAACTGGCACTTGTAGGAAAACACAGACTTTTGGGAACTGTGCCTCCTACAACACTTGATATGATATCAGATTTAACCGGAAATAAAAAAATAATGGATTTATTCTTTGACAGCTTTACAGTTTGTGGAAGTATGGACCAAGTACAATAATCTTTAACTCTAGTCCTTAGCTATATATATATATTTTTTTTTTCTTTATCCTTTTCTCTTGAATTTCTCCAAAGATACAAAATTTCCTCCCCAAAATGTTTATTCTACCTGTTGTGCAATTTTTCAGCTGCATCCACTAACCAGGTAGCTTGCTACAGTTGGGACTATGAAAATCTTCACAATTGCAGTTGTTCCAAGTTATGGCTTTTTGTGAAACTTAAAGGGGACATAAATAAACACTTTTACACGTATTTAAAATCCATCATGGCTTTTACATCAGCATCACTCTCAATCAGTCACTGCTTCCCTTCTACTCTACTGCACAGCTCCCTTGTTAGACTTCCACTGGAAATGTTCAGCATGTGTCATTGCCAGTTCACAGTGCAATAGAGGTTAAAGAAATTATTTAGCATTTACATTGTTTTATTTAAATTTGTGATACTGTCTTACTGCAGCAGATTAAAAAAACAAAATCCCAGAAAAAAAAAAATCAAGTCCTGGCAGCAGTAAGTGCTTGTCAGAAACTGGCATTTGGTATTGAAAACAGTTTGGGGAAAATTGGTTCTCTGACTAGATTGACACAATCTTCCTTCCTTTGAAGGTTATCCTGATTACCTTAATTGGGGATAGACACATGAACTATAATTTGCTTTCTGTCTCACACAGAAATATACTGACAGTCAGACACAAATTCACCTTTGATGAATTATGAAACATTTAGAATGAAACTTGTCTAATGATTGAGAATAAACTAAGGGGAAAAAAACAGCTGCAATGGATTGCTGTCTATTAATAACAATAAAGGAAAATCATGCTCAGTAATTTGGAAAACACTTAGGTCTCTTGACACAAGAGATTGCTTAATTGAGAAGGCAACACATTTATCTCATGCTTTCTAAGAACCCCAGTGGACTTTTTTTTTTTTTTTTCCTCCACAGAAAGACTGAAATGATGACTTTTTCAAAACACAGAGAACTATGAATTTACATCTCCTAGGCACAGGATAATTGCTGATTCTTTAGGCACTGGGGTTCTAAGTCACAAGTAAGAAT